>NC_056731.1:956306097-956473597 GCF_019279795.1 Protopterus annectens
GAATAAAAATAAACTTCCTTGCCTCCATTGTTCCATGATCTCAATCATATACATAGCCCTTTTTTGATGAAACATTGGCATTGATAAGACTTTTCCTATTTCACCAGAATATGCCTTATCAACTACCAGGGAAACCATCATATATATATATAAATAAACAATATACATTGCCCAGATGAACGAACAGGATATGCTAGACTTAAGATGATTTCCTAAACAAGTTTTATGACAGATTGACTCTACATATTGGCTTACATTACTCACAGTAACCAGTAACTTTAATTTCCATTAATGATTCATGCCATACCAATAAACCAGCTACTTCTGCTTACCTCACACAATATTCCTTTCTTAACCTTGTACAGATTTAACTGCAAAATGCAACATCCCTCACAGATGGACAGTTCTGGGATAGGTGCAGGGTAAGGGCGAGGGGCAAGAGGGAAGGTTATAACATAAAAATCCCTTCCCCTCATGGAAGCATTTGCCAGTGAGACCCCACCCCTAGGAAAGTTTTACATTCCATGCTGACCCCAGCCTAACAACTATCAGTGTTAGTCGGGGGGGGGGTGTTAAATGAGGAGCTGGTACAACTGGCAATGGAAACAGATGGGGCAACTGGGGAAGCGAACAAAAAAAAGCCTGCTAAATTAGCTAATTCATTGATCCAAGATAGATTTGTAAGGTAAGTCAGAAATTGTGGACTAAGGTCAGAATATTAACAAAAGCTAATTTGACAATGGAGAAGGCTTATGTATGCAGATTTAGTGAACTTTCTGAAATTCAGCTTAAAATCATGACTCCATGTTTGGCTGTTCATGAGTTAAGAGATTTAATTATTTATTTTATTTGCCCTTTGATAATTGAGAAAGTCTGACTGAGCCAAGAGCCCATTTTCAGGGGACACATCGGGACAAAAGCTCCACAACACATTCAAAAACATGTAAACAGCAGTTGATGAGTAATTATATACAAGGAGAGACAAGCCCTACAACAGATTAAATATTGTAAAATGGGCTGGGAAGGAAGGCTCCAAAAACACACATAAAACACATTTTACAGTAGCTGATAGGGAAATTATATACAAGAAGAAATATTCTCAAAACAGATTAAACCTAAACAGACTGAGATCCATTTCAAGACTGTTACTAGAATAAACTATGATCAAGAATACTATATGAACTAAAAGTAGCAAGACTCTTTGCAGAAGGGATAGCCTATGTCAAGTATACTAATACATAGTTTTCAAAATACTGACTGTATTTATATTAATGGAGATGAGAAATAATAGAATATTCATATGAAAAACAGACAGGTCAAATTCATTAACACCTACACTGTGTACACTGTGTAGATGATCTGTATTCAAGAACATCCCAACCACATTTTTTATGCTTTCTAGTCACTGAAAAAGTAGTCTTCAGTTTGTGACAACATTTATGGATCCCCCCTCAGTATTTAAGACCGCAAAAAAAATCAGTAGGAAAACTAAAATTAGGAGGATGAATGTGTGAGTTATAGGTTCATAGGTGTATACTAGGCTAATGACCACTGGGGCCTTTATAAGCCTAGCCATGCATGCCAAGTCTCTGACAAGTTCCGATACTTTTGATAAGTGTAAGCAGGGGCTTGGGAGGTGAAGCAATTACAAGCAGGAGCCTGGGAGATGAACCATTTACAGGTTGGTTATGTCCATTAGAGACATAAGTGCCAACACAGGGAATCATTTCCTGTTCCCCATCAAATTGTCCAAGTTACACTTGAATTGGGTTAGGGAGCAATTCTGCTTCACATGGATGAGAAGCCTGTTCCAGAGAAGGGGTAGTCTCTGGGATACATACCTGTCTCTCCAACAGGTGCTATTTATATCAGACAAGGTTTAAGTCTTTAGAACTTGTAATTCTGATGCTGTTTATTTTGTGCATATGCAGGAGGTGCATCAGACTGGGGTCTGGCAATGCCTTGTATGCCAGGCATAGATTTCCCCCTCAACATTCTGTACGAGACAGAATAAGGAGATAGGACCTTAAGGTGGTCTGAATAGGACATGACATGTTTTTTATGCCCTGTATTCTTTTAATGAGAACCTCTGTGGATATTCCAGTTGTTGGATATGCTTGGTTAGGTACATACCAAATGGGGCATGTACTCAATGATAGGTCTGATGAATGCTGAATACAGTGGAACAATGACTTCTTTGGGCCTAGATGCCATAACTTTGTTTATAGGTTGCACAACACAGAATGATTTTCTCACTACTGTAGATACTCGATGATCAAATGCTAGTTTACTGCCTATGTGTCCCCCCATGTCCCTGATTACTGGGTCAGTTCTTAGGGGTGTGTTGTCAATATGATAGATAACAGGGGTGGATGACTTCCTGAAAGATAATTTTATACATTTCTTGGCATTTAGTTTTAGTCCATGGTTCTGGCACCAGTTGTTTGTCTGAGTTAGTCCTTCCTGGAGAACATTTGTGTCAGTGGGTGATTCAATGACAGCTCCTAATTTGCAATCATCTGCATATTTGCTCAGACATAGGCCACTGACATTGGCCTTGACTTCAGAGAAGTAAATTCCAAAAAGGAGCAGTACCAGGACTGATCTCCAAGGGGCTCTGCTTCTGACTGGTTTCTTTGTAGAGGTGGACTCCGCAGTTCTAATTTCCTGGGCCCTGTCTGTGAGCCAACTGGCTATCTACTGGGTGACAGAAGGGTTTGTACCTAACTTCTTAAGTTTGTCAACAATGACCGAGTGGAGGATTGTGTCAAATGACTTGGCCAGGTCAAGGTAGGCAGTGTGAACCATTTTGCCCTCATCCATTGCGTTGGTGACCTTCTCATAAAGTCTACAAGACTGAATAGGCATGACCTGCCCTTGATGAAACCAAATTGGGTTGGGTCCAATGTCTGGAGGTTTTCTGTATCATTATTGATAATTTCCATGATGATTCTTTCCATGACTTTGCATATGAGACTAGTTAGACTTATGGGTCAATAGTTTCCAGGGTCTGTAGATGGCCCACCTTTGTTCATGAGGCATGAAGCCTGTTTGGAGGCTACTGTTATAAAGCAATTCCAGATGTCCTGATTACTCATGTTTCATATTTAGAAGGCACCCTGGGACATTAACTGGGTCCATTGATGCAGTGTTCTACGCCTTAGAAAGAGCATTAAGGATCTGTTCCCTAGTGATAGCAGATGGAGTTATATTTGATGGTACTTCCTGAGGGAAGGTTGATGGAGAGAGAGGGGTAGCATTGGGGCTGAATTTGTGGGCCAGTAGGCTTGCTATATCTTCTGGCTCAGTATAGGTGGCACCATTTACAATGTGCTCTGCACACAACTGTATTGCCCTTAAGGTTGCAGACACAGCTAAAAGTGCCTTGTGGTTGTCCTTGGCCTGGGAGGAATTTGGCTTTGGTAGATTTTATTTGTGCTCTGAGTTGTTTGTTTAGTTTGATGAGAGTGCCTTTATCCTGCTGGGTGTTGTACCTCCTAATTTTTGCCATGATTTTCTTCCTTCTGTTATAAAGCCTAATGATGTTGTGATTTCACTAAGGTTGTTTGTTTTTTGAGTTAGTTCTGTACTTCTTCATGTTGGGTACATCTGCCTCTGTGCAGGTATTAACATGCCTGTATAGGGTTTCTGTGAACAGTGCAGCATAGGCAGCAGTGTTCTCGTGGTTAATGGGGCTTGAATTTTTTGTTAGATTATCACTTAATAGTAGAAAGTTAGCCTTAGAGTAGTTCCTGAATATTCCAGGGTTATCTGGGGTTCCAGGTTTTATTTTTACTTCAAAGGATACCATTTTGTGTCTGCTCATACCAGAGAAGACATTACACTAGGAGGTGTGCAGCACTCTCCCACATTATTGAGGACCAGATCTAGTATGGTTGCAAACCTTGTCGGTGTATTAACAATCTGGTCCAGTGAGTTTGTGTTTACAAAATCCGGAATCTCTGTGCCTGTATGTTTGTTGTCATATATGATTCCCAGATAATAGTGGGGTAATTAAAGTCACCCATATATATGGTATTGGACTGGATGATGAATGTTTCCAATATGTTTAAATACATGGTATGGGTTTCCTGTGTCATAGAAGGGGACCTATAGCTTCCAAGGAAGTGGTGTTGGATTTTGCCTATGGTGGTCTGAACTTGGAGAAGCTCAAGTGCATTGTCCTGTCTGACCAGCTTTGAGGTATGTTTGTTTTTTATGTAAATTGAGACAGCTCCACCTTTCCTCCTTGTCTGTGTAGTAGCTGGTCTAATTGTGTGGAAGGTATTATAACATTGCACTGTTGGTGAGCTCTCCATAGCTTTAAACCATGTCTCAGTGACTGCACGGATGTCAGTATTCTTTAGGGTGAAGAGAGGTTCTAGGAAGTTGAGTTTTTTGTTTAAACTCCTAACATTGATCAGTAACACCTTTAGATTTTCTTGGTTTTGATGTGCTATGTCAGAAGTACTTTCAGTTTGCCATTGCTTAATAAAAGCACTATGAGGGACAAAATGTTTTGGCTAATATTCAAAAACTTAAAGGGGAGGGGGGAAGATCATTCCTGGCAAAGCAGCATGGTCTGCTGATCATCTCCTTCCATGCTGACAAATATTGCACCTCCTTAGAATGACTCCAGAAATTAAAACAATTATTAAAGTCAGTCATATTTTGTTTATATTGTGGCATCATATTTGAAGAAGGTAAATTGCTGCTTGTTGCTAGGCTCATAACAGCCTTGGACACATATTCCTAGAGCCCCATGATGTCTCTTTTCATATAATCTAGGGAGGTACATCTCAGATCATTTACACCCACATGGGCTATGACTGAGTCATACTGGTGCTTGTGGTCCAATGACTTGAGTGCATGCTTAATGTGGTAGATCCAGGACCCTGATAAGCAAATGACAGTGACTCCTTACTCAGACTGGTGAGAGGGACATTAGTGTGTCTCACAATGGAATCTCCAATGACTAGAATGTTGGATTCTGTGGTTTCTTGCCTTATGAAATTAAAGTAGAGACTCCGTGAGATGAGTCTATATTTCTTGATGTAGGTGTTGTTTTGAAAGAGTGCATTTGGAGTTGATGATGGTGTTTGTTATGTGTACCACATCTAGGAGGTCTTTGGGGTTTAGGAAGGTTATATTTATCAGCATATGCATCTGCTCTGAATTGTGTGTGATAGGTACATTGTGTGTATTACTGACAGCCTTATTGACATTAGGAGTGCTTTTATGTGAGAACCTTGCCTCCAGTGACACTGTGTAAATACATCTCTCACATACCATATCAGATTGTTTGACAAATTAACATTCTACATTGCCTCAAGATAACTATATCCACCAAGCTGGCAAGGGAGATAGTGGGGAAGTTCATATCCATTACAACAGACCCCTTTTTTTATTAATTAGACAGGTGGAGTAAAAATATAATGTAATGTCAGGAGTATCTGACTTGCCACTCTTGGGGCAGTGCTTTTCACTGCAAACTAGTTTTCCTATGTGCAACTAGGTATTGGTGAAATTTCAATGGTAATTTTACAGGTAAAAATGTTAATTCATGGTGTCTCTGGCTATTCAGGGCACTGCCAAACTCTTGAGGGGAAACTAATAAGTAAGAGTGTGATGATCTATGGATAAAGTATTTAGGCAGATATTCTGAAGTTAGAAGTAAATCAAGCAGTGCTTAACTAGAAATATAGAATTAGCTTGTCAAGAATGATTAAAAGAGGTGAGTCGCATGAATGGCTACTGCCTGACTACTACTAGTGCTGGTCTCACCACAACTTCAGTCTGCTGGGATACAGTGCTCCTTTGCTTCTTCTCTCACCAGATGCAAAATAGTAGCACAAATCCAACAATAACAAACAGGCCACAGCCTGTTTGGTGATCCACAGTTTTGTCCCAGATGATGTAAGGGTACGTAGGCTTGTTGTAGCCTTTTTATGATAGATGTCTTGAATAGCAACCAGGCCAATCAGGAAGATCAAGCACAAACACTCACTTTCCAACCAGAAAGAGCCAGAAATCTATGTACTCTGCTCCTTCTCTCACCAGGAGGAAAACAGAAGCACTAATCCCAAGATGGCTACTGAGAGGCAGAATGTGGCCTCTACAATAATTGATAGTCTTGGAGTAGATGTTGCAGATTTTAAAGTTAAGATGGAAAGATGGGTTAATATCCTAAGAGTTGCAGTGTACACTAAGCAGTTATATATGAAAGAGGGGGTAACTTAGGCTTTTGCTATCTAAGTGAACAGCCACTAAATTTAAAAGAGAAAAAAACAGATTGGAAAGCGTGGGTTCTTTGTATTCTGGTTCTATGGAATACAGTGCTCTAATTATGTCACAAACTGTAAGTGTTACTGGGTTTGAGGATTTATCTGGTAATTTGGGCTTTCTGGATATTTTGAAAGAGCGAGAGAGGAAATTGGCACAAAATGATCCCTGGCGTGTGGTTAGTAATAGTGATCCTGAGAGAAGATTTAATCATCTGGAAAAGCTAATGGCCAAGATAATTGCAATGTTTTATGACACCCATTTGTTGGAAGAATACATAAGCCTTAATATTGTGCCTAGGGGCTTACAGGTGGATTATCTTCCAGCTGCTGACTTTACTGAGGATGAGGCTGATTTGTTTGAAGAGTGGAAACAAGTCTCTCTTTAATGTACGATTGGTTGGTTGCATGTGCTCATTAATAGGAATTTAAGGGGATATGGGAAGATGAAGGGAGTTATACTTCATCTTCAAAGTCAGATTGTATCAGGATTATGAGGAGGGTCTTATTTTTCCTGGCAACATAAGTCACGACATGAAAGGTCGAGGTTGACAGGTGGTAGCCAGGTTAGGTGTGATTCATCGGTCCCCTCAAATGAGATGAGTGCCAAAAAAAAAATGTTTCTTTTGAAAATATTTCAGCTATGAACACAGAAGTTGAAAATGCAACATCTGAGTCCACTAATGGTATCCTTTCAGCAGAATAATCGCGGAAAAGGAAGGAAAAGTTATAAATAAATATAATGGTTCGGGACTGTGTTTGGACTTACTGAATATGGACTCTGATGTTTGTGAGTATGTTAATGACAATGACCTATGTGTTATTAATTTATCTGATTTGGTGCTTACTAATGAAAAGAAGTCGGTGTTAAATAAGGGAAGTAAGTGTGTTCCTACATATAATCCTTCCCTGGCCGACTTAATAATAGATGTGAAAATATTTTGTAGAAAATTGTTATTGCGTGTGTTCTATGAAAACAAAAAAAGTAAGTTAACTATTACTGAGGGTACCTCTGAAGATGAAAATTATTTGTTGAACCTTTCTGCTTATGAAACGGACTTTGAATTTGATATTTATGAGGATGTGCTTGTGGGCAATGATATCACTGAGGGGGGAAGGGTCTCCTACTGGTTATGGCAAGGTTGAGTTGCCAGAGTTTTCTACAGTGAGTAAATGTATTCCCCCAATCAATGTTCCAGCTATTGTGTTTTTTGAAAAAAATGTTCTGTAAAGATATTGAACATGAATTTGGTACATTTTTGAGTTCTGATAAAAAGTAGATTAACTAAAAAGGAATGATTAGCCTCACAATGTCTTAGGGAGGTTAAAAATTAATATGTTATTAAATGTGCTGATAAAGGCAGTAATTGGGTTATTTTGAATAAGGGCAAATATATTGAGATGGTTTATGACTTGTTAAAAGTTGATTATGAGTATAGATGCCTGCTCAGGAACCCTGTGGATGAGTCCAACACTGAGTTATTGGAAATGCTTGAGAGGAGTGAAAGCTTGGGTTTTTTGAAAAGAAGGATGTTAATAAACTTCATATCAGAAAACCAATGAACTCCATCATGTATGCATTACTTAAAATCCATAAGAATTTACAAGACACACCTGGTAGGCCTATAATTTCTGGAGTGGGTTCTTATTCAAGCAATGTGGGCAAGTTCCTGTATTTTCAGTTTAAGAAATATTTATGTAAGGTACTAGCCCATATAGGTTCATAGGTTCATAGGTAGGTAGTAGGCTATTGGCCCTAGGGCCTATATATGCCTAGCCAAAAAGGTACCCTCGCTTTCACCACCCAAGAAAATTATTTTCCTGTGCCAATGTCGAGCAGAGCCACAGAAGTGATCCCCGGGGTGAATTTCCTATTTCCCATCCAGTCATCAAGATTTTTCTTGAAGAGTGGCTAATGAGGAGCTTTGTTTGATATAGATAAGCAGTTGGTTCCAGAGTATGGAAAGTCTCTGGGACAGGAATCTATCCCTCCAGCATGTTCTGTTTATTGTGGTGAAAAGGTTTAGGTCCCTAGACCATGTAGCTCAGAGGGATTGGGATTTCTTTAAGTGGAGCATGTCCAGCAGCTCTGGATTTGACATAGCTTTGTATGGTAGGCAGAGATCACCTCTGAGTAGGCGATATGCGATGGAGTAAAGCTGGAAATTTTTGAGACAATCTGTGCAGGGCATCTGTTTGAGGCCAGTAATCATCTTTGTGAGGTATTCTGCAGCCTTTCTAGTTGTTGTAGATGTCTTTTGAGGTACATACCAATAGGGGTGTTGTACTCTATAAGGACTCTAATGAATGATGAGTAGAGGGGAACAATGACCTCTTTTTTCCTGGATGAGAAACCTTTTGTGATGAGGTGTGCCACGTAGAAGGATTTCCTACTACTGTGATGATGTGATTATCAAAGGAGAGACTACTGTCCCCTGTGTCCCAAGGTTTCTTATCACACTTTTGGTGTTAAGTTTACTACTGCCTATGTGGTAGTTCAAGGGTACAAAGTTTTTACCAAAGGGGATGACAATGCACTTTTTGCCATTGAGCTTGAGCCCATGGTTTTGACACCAGGCATCTGTCTCAGTGAGGCCCTTTTGTAGGATGTCCAAATGGTGAGGAGTTTCGATTATGGCTCCTAGTTTGCAGTCATCTGCTAATGTCATTAGCCAAAGACCACCTGTATTAGCCTGTACTTCAGAGAAGTAGATACCAAACAGGAGAGGATCCAGGACTGAACCCTGTGGTACTCCACTTGTCACTGATCTGAAGTCGTATTTGGAGTCTGCTACTTTCACAGTGTGGGTTCTGTCAGTGAGTCAGTTGGCAACCCATTTGTGACATAGGGATTTATACCTAGTTTTGTGAGTTTATCTATAATTCCAGAGTGGGGGATAGTGTCGAAAGCCTTGGCAAGATCTAGATAAGCCGTGTGAACCACATTACCCTTGTCTACAGCTTTGGTTACTGCTTCAAAGAAGTCTATCAGGTTTAGGAGACATGATCTGCCTTTTACAAACCCGAACAGGATGGGGTCCAGAGTTTGGAGATTACCAATGTCTTTGTTTATAAGTTCCATGATGATACGTTCCATGGCCTTGCAGAACAGGCTTGACAGGCTAATGGGGCAGTAGTTCCGGGGTCCATGGTGGCTCCCCCTTTGTGGAGTGGGATAACCAGTGCTGTGTGCCATTAAGTGGGCACAAAGCCTGAGGTGAGGCTATGATTGAACATGGTATTTAGGTGGGGTGGCAGTTCACTCTGTAGTTCATGTAAAACACAGCCCGGGATGTTGTCAGGTCCCATGCATGCTGTGTTCTAGGCTTTGGAGAGTGTGGTTTCTACCTGTGCAGCCGTGATTACAGGAACTTTGCATTCTTCCGGTATAGAGATGGGCCCTTTAGGGGGTGAGAGGGGGGTAAAGTTAGCACTGAACCTATCTGCCAGGATGTTGGCAATATCAGTTGGTTCTGTATATTTACTGCCATTGTGCTGTAATTCAGAGCAGATCTGAGTGTTGCCATTGAGATTATTGACATAGCTATAGAATGCTTTGTGTTTGCCTTTAGAATCAGTGACAATTTTGTTTTCGTAACAAGCTTTGGAGGATTTTATGAGGGATCTCAGCTTCTTACTGAGGCTGACCAGGGAGTTCCTCAAATCATGGGATTTTACTCTTTTTTGCAACAGTTTCTTTCTTCTGTTGTAGAGTTTGTTTATGGCAGAGGACCACCAGATTAGATTCATTTTTTTGTAGGATAGAATCTTAGTTCTGTTAGGGATAGCATGATCCATGCACTCGTGTAAGTGCTTATAAAGTGCAATTGTGTAGGATTCAGCAGTCGTACCTCTATTGCCCATCTGCAGGTGTCGTGAAGTTTGCCAATTCTGTCTTAAGAAGAGTGAAGTTGGCTTTGGAGGAACTTTTTACGTTAGTTTCCCTAATGGGGGTGGGGACGGGAAGTGGATGTCTAGGGTGATTAGCTTGTGGTCAGATTTGAACAATGAGGAATTGACCTTTGGTGTGGAACACCGGTCACCGATGTTGGTAATGACCAGGACTAGGACATTGCTGCCCCTGATGGGGGTGTGGATAAGTTGATCCAAGGCGTTGGAATTTATGAATTCCAGAAAACGTTGAGCTAAAGAGTTGGTACATGAGTAGTTTTCCCAGTTAAAGGTGGGGTAGTTGAAATCGCCCATTATTAGGGTGTTGGGTTGTACCCTAATATTTTCCAGTGTATATAGAAATGAGGAGTAGAAATCCTGGGGCATGGTGGGGGATCTGTAGCAAGCTACAATTTGGATTGCGGTCTTGCCCAGAGTTAGTTGCACTTGGATAATCTCGGATGCATTATGCTGAGCAACTAGCCTGGAGGTGTGGGTATCCTTAATAAATATGGACACGCCTCCACCTTTAGTGTTTCAGTCCAGGTTAGGTGGCTGAAAGGTGTGGTATGAATTATAGCCTGGTAATGCAGGGGTACTCTCTGGAGCCTTGCACTAGGTCTCTGACACTGCACAGATGTCGATGTTCTCCATTTTAAGGAGTGCCTCGAGTGAGTGCATTTTGAGGTTTTGACTTCTAGCATTAAGTAGCATTACCCTCAGATTTTGCTTGCTTGTATCTGTTACAGTGGTGAATTTGTCATTTGAACCTTGCCTAAAAAAGGCACTATAGGTGTGGCTAGAGCCTTAGCCAGTATCTGGAATCCCAAGGGCAACAGGTGCCGGCCATCTCTGGCAAAGCATCGTGGTCTGTCGATCATGTCATCCCATGCAGACAGATACTGAATCCCCTTAGAATGAGACTAGAAGCTTAGCCAATTGTTGAAGTCAATCATTTTGTCTTTGTACTCTGGTACCCTTCTGGGTGAAAGCAGGATGCTACTCAGGGCTAGGGTCATACCTGCCTGGGCTACAAGATCGGAGAGATCCTCTATGTCTTTTTTCGTGTAGACCAGGGAGGTACGTCTCAGGTCATTCACACCAACATGGACAATGACAGAGTCATATTTAACTTGTTGTGGAGTGACCTGAGTACGTGCATTATGTGGTGGATCCTGGCACCTGACAGGCAGCTGACAGTAACTTTCTCCTTGTTTAGTCTGGTGAGTGGAACATCAGTGTGCCTGACTATAGAGTCACCTATGACTAGAGTGTTGGGTACGTTGTTATGCCTTATGGACTGTGTTTGAGTGGCACACTGAGTTTGTGGGCTATGTGTCATTTGGGTTGTGTTGGGGGGTGGAGGTTGTGTGCATTTCTGCTTTGGAGGGCTCTGTTGCTTGGACAGATTTTTATTGAGAGCCTCTGCAAATGTAGGTGTGTGTTTTGTGTTTCTATGTGTGCGTTTTGGTGGTGTAGGTTTTGAGGGGACTATGTGATAATGAGTGTGGTGTGGTGCAAGTGTTTACCTTCTCCTCTTGACTGTCTAGTCCAGTCTTGGGTGAAGAGAGCTTTGCTTCTAGTTTGTCTATATAAGTGCATCTCTCACAGGTTGTAGTGTTGGGTGGTAGGAGGAGAGGGTTGTCTGTGTACATGAAGCAATTGCTGCATTGCCTCAAGATGCCCAGATTCATCAGGTAGACAGGAGAAAACACCAGGAGCTGACTCTTAGACATGCCTAGCTAGGTGCTTATTTATTAATTACTAAAAACTGTTTTCCTCTAGATAAGTGAGGAAAGTTGAGTGCTCTAGTAATTGATAGCTTATTTAGTTAGTGCTTACAACGAGTTCTGAACAAGTGCTGAGTTAAAAAAAAAACAAGAGATTTTAGTGCTAAAACTAAAAAACTGACTAGTCGTAAGGGAAAATTTGAAGAGCATATTTTATGTGCTGAATTCACGGCTGTGTTACAAGTTTCTGTGTTTGCACATACTTTACTTAGATAGAAGGAAATTTCCCTGCTCACTGTGAGAGAGGGTGCTTTGAGCAGCCTATCTGTCCAGAAATTAGTAGTTTATTGACCATTTTGGGCTAATTTCTATCTCTTTCATTTCCCTGCTATAAAACCCGCATTTGCGTGGTTTTGTGCACCGGGCAGTGCCGGTTAGCTAGAGTATAAGTATTCCCGGATACACAAAGTCTACTCTTCAAGTTTTCCCTTGGAACTAGACAAACTTTCATCTTAAGCACTCAAACCATTCACTTCTCATACTGGCACTTGCTCAAAACTCATAGCAGACACTAATAAACCTTAGCACTAGACCCCCCCCCATACTGTAGAGAAGGACAAGGCTCTCTATTCGACCTTACCAGCCAATCAGTAAAACAGCTCACTGTACCTATCCAGGCATGTCCAAAGGGCAGTTTCAGGTGTACTCTCTGGTCCAACTGGTGAATCTGGGCATTTTGAGACAATGTTACAATTGCCTCATGTACAAAGACAACCCTCTCCTCTTTCCACCAAACACTAATACATGTGAGAGATGCAATTATACAGCCAAACTGGAGGCTAACTCTCTCAACCCAAGACTGGACCAGGAAGTCAAGAGGAGAAGGGAATTACTTGCATCATACCACCAGTCTCACATAGACCTATGAAACCAGCACCGGCAAAAAACACACATAAATACACAAAAACATACTCGGAGGCTCTAAATAAAAATCTGTAGAAGCAACAGAGACCTACAAAGCAGAATTCCAAGCAATCTCCACCCCCAACACAAACCATGAAACACATACTCTTTTCCAGTAAACTTGTATCTCTTTTAACTCTACTCTCTCTCTCTATTGTTGTTTCTCTTTCCTCCTTGGTCTTCCACTTTCTCTACTTGCTGTTAAAATAAGCAATAATGTTCAATAGGAGGTTATTTAGATTGTCCAGAAAGTTAAACTCCTTTCCTTTTTAGTAACAATGTACATTTCTCTTTCCTTGGTCTTACATTTTTTTTCTTGTTTTAAACTATGTAATAATATTCATTATGATGTCATTTAGATTGTCTAGAAATTTTTAAGTCCTATTCTTGTTTGGGTAACAATATTCATTGTCTAAGTCCTACCAGCCTGTAATCTGTTAATTGAGCTCATGATATATCTCTTATCTCTATATGTGGAGCTTTTCTCTCCAGGCCTCTACTGAAAATGGAAATATATCCAGCTAGACTAGCCCGGTTAACAAATGTAAAATAAATAAATAAATAAATAAATACTTCACAAAACCAGTGTGCCACACAATCACAACCCTTAAGGCAAAATAACATACCCAACATACTAGTATTAGGTGACATTATAGTCAGCACACTGATGTCCCACTCACTAGGCTGAACAAGGAGAAGGTTACTGTTAGCTGCCTGTCGAGTGCCAGGATCCACCACATAACACAAGCACTCAGGTCACTCCCGAACAAGTACAAATATGACTCTGTCATTGTCCATGTTGGTGTGAATGACCTGAGCTGTACCTCCCTGCACTACATGAAAAGAGACATGGAGGAGCTCTCTTATTACGTAGCCCAGGTCAGTATAACCCTGACCCGGAGTAGCCTCCTGCCCTCACCAAGAATGATACCATGGTATAGAGAAAAAATGATCAATTTCAACAATTGGCTAAGCTTCTGATGTCAGTCAAAGGGGATCCAGTGTCTGTCAGCCTGGGATGACATGCTCGACAAGCCACACTGCTTCACTAGAAATGGCTTTCACCTGTCACCCTTAGACTTTTGAATACTGGCCAAGGCTCTTGCCACCCCCATAGTGCCTATTTTAGGCAAGGCTCAAAAGACAAACCCACTGCCTTAAATCGCACAAGTAACAAAAAACTGAGGGTAATGCTACTCAATGACAGAAGTCTAAACCTCAACATGCACGCACTCGAGGCACTCCTCAGTATGGAGAAAATCGATATATGTGCAGTAACAGAAACCTGGTTTAAGGCTCCAGAGAGCACCCCAGCACTACCAGGCTACAACTCATACCATACATTTCAGCCACAAAACCTGGACCGAAATACAAAAGGTGGGGGGGAGTATCCATATTCATCAAGGATATCCACACCTCCAGGTTAGTGGCACAGCACGATGCTTCAGAGATCATCCACTTGCAACTAACAATGGGAAAAACTGCTATTCAAATTATAGCTTGCTACAGATCACCCACCATGTCCCAGGACCCCAACTCTGCATTCCTGGAAACACTGGGAAACCTAAAGGTCCTACCAAACACCCTGATATTATGTGATTTCAATTACCCAAACATTAACTGGGTGAACTACTCAAGTACACACTCCCTTGCCCAACATTTCCTAGAATTTATAAACTCAAATGCCCTGGATCAACTGGTCAACACCCCCACCAGAGGTGACAACATATTGCACCTGGTCATCACCAACATGGGCGACCGGTGTTCCACACCGGAGGTCAACCCCTCGCTGGATAGATCTGACCATAGACTAATCACTATGGATATCCACATTCCACCACCACCCCTGGTCAAGGAAACCACCGTTAAAAACTTTTCAAAAACAAACTTCACGTTACTTAAGACCGAGGTGGGAAGTTTCAAAGCCCCCATGCTAAAGGATAACGCTGTCCAAGCTGCAAAATTCTTTACTAATGCACTCTACGGGCACCTACAAGAATGCATGGATTGTGCTATCCAAAACAAGACCAAGACTCACTCCTTCAAGAAAAGGAAACCAGTCTTGTGGACCCCTGCCATAAACAAGCTATACAATAGAAGGAGGAAACTAGTACAGAAAAGAGTAAAATTCCAAGAAGGGAAGACATCCCTGATCAGTATCAGCAAGAAACTACATTCCCTCATAAAATCATCCAAGGCTGACTTCGAAAGAAAAATTGCCATGGACTCCAAGGATAACCACAAGACATTCTTTACCTATGTCAAGAATCTAAGTGGCAACTCTCAGATCTGCTTGGAGTTAGTGCGGAATGGAATAAAATACACTGAACCAACAGATATAGCCAACATCCTGGCAGACAGGTTCAGTGCAAACATCACCCCCCTCTCACCCCCAAAAGGGCCCATAACTATACCAAAAGAATGTTGTGCCCCTGAAATCACAGACACTCAGGTTAAAACGGCCTTCTCCAAAGACAAAAACACAGCATCAATGGGACTGGATGGTGTCCCAGGCTGTGTCCTACATAAGCTCAAAGATGAACTAACCCCTCACCTAAACACACTGTTGAAACTCAGCCTCTCCACAGGCTATGTGCCCACAGAGTGGCACACGGCAATGGTTATTCCACTCCACAAAGGTGGAGCCACAACAGAGCCCAGGAACTGTCGCCCTATAAGCCTGACAGTGGTCTGCAAAGCTATGGAGTGCAACATCATGGATCTCATTAACAGAGACATTGGAAACCTCCAAGCACTGGCCCTGACCCAGTTCGGCTATGTTAAGGGCAGATCATGCCTGCTAAACCTGGAGGACTTCTTTGAGACAGATACCAAGGCTATAGGTGAGGGAAAGGGGGTCCACATTGCCTACCTATACCTTGCAAAGGCCTTCAACACCATTCCCCACTCAAGTATTATAGACAAGCTCACCAGCCTGAACATAAACCCCTACATCATGAGATGGGTTGCCTACTGGCTCACGGACAGAATCCACATGGTAAGAGTTGTGGGAGCAAGGTCTGACTCTAAACCGGTTACAAGTGGCGTTCCCCAGGGCTCAATCCTAGGACCCCTCCTGTTCGGCATATACTTCTCAGAGTTACATGCAAGCACAGGAGGACTACGGCTGACCAAGTTCACAGATGACTGCAAACTAGGGGCTATAATTGACTCTCTGGCTGACACAGACATCCTCCAAAAGATTTTCACTGAGACAGATACCTGGTGTCAAAACGATGGCCTCAAGCTAAATGCCAAAAAGTGCATAGTCATCCCCTTTGGAAAATCAAAGTACCCACAAACTACCACATAGGTGGTAGCCCCTTAAATACGGAAGATGTAATAAGGGATCTGGGGATCCAAGTAGATAGTAACCTCTCCTTTAATAATCACATTGCCAAAGTGGTTAGAAAATCCTTCTACGTGGCCCACCTAATCACAAAAGGGTTTGCATCCAGATTGAAAGAGGTCATTGGGCCCCTCTATGCATCACTCATCAGACCCATCATAGAGTACAATGCCCCATTTGGGATGTACCTTAAAAGACACCTGCAACAACTGGAAAGACCACAGAAGTACATCACCAGGAGGATTACTGGCCTCAAGAAGATGCCTTATGCAGCTCGAATGAAGAAACTCCAGCTGTACTCGATTGCATACCGCCTACTCAGAGGTGATCTCTGGCTGACATACAAGACCATGTCCAACCCAGAATTGATGGACATGCTCCACCTAAAGAAAACAATATCCCCTCGAGCCACATGCTCCAGGGATCTAAACCTCACCACAACAATAAATAAGATGTGCTGGAGGGATAGATTCCTGTCCCAGAGACTTCCCACGCTCCGGAACAAGATTCCAATCTACATTAGGCAGAGGTCCTTGCTAATCCTCTTCAAGAGAAACCTTGACGAGTAGATGAGAAACAGAAAGTTTACCCCAGGGATCACTTCAATGGCTCTGCTGGACAGAGGCCCAGGGAACTAATCTAAGGGAGCGACAAAAGCCAACACATTCCGGCTAGGCTTATAAATGCCTTCAGGCAGCTAGCCTAGTACCTACCTATGAACCTATGAACATATGGTGCCAGGAATAGTTTAACCCTAACTAAGCAGCGATGCATAAAGTGTATTTTTTTTATAACAGTAGCAAATGAGCAAACTGATTTAAACAAATTAACCAATTAACCAATAAGAGCTAAAAATTGAGTCCCGTTCCAGCAGTCTTCAATCAGACAAGTTCTAACTGCACACTCCTGCCACTGGGGTGCAGGGTAACCTTCTCCAAAAAAAGAGGGCCTGGATTAGTGCTCAAGTTATAGAAACAAAGCTAGATTCAGCAGGTCTAAATCTAATCTATGCTACGGCAAACAAGGCGTACCAGTTTCAGAAAGAAACAGTTCAAATAAGCAGGCACAATAAGTATCTAACCAGAAACTCCCTGCTCAGAAGGGCAGAATCTACCCTCTCCTCCCACATGAATGCAGACCACACCTACTTAATGTAAAATAACTGGCCCAAAGCTCAAGTGCTTAAACCAGAACTAATACACTTTTAGAATAACAGACACTAAGCCTTCACTCAGCAACTCCCAACATAGAAGGATGTAAGCTACCTGTCCTGCCACAACAGTGCAGACCACAACCTTCTTAATGCAAAACAACTGGTCTGAGGCCCAAGTGCGCAAACCAAAAACTTAGAATAACAGTTACAATTTAATCAGGCTATTACCAAAGTGTAATAAATGCAGCAGAATAAATGCAATTAAGTACTTTTAAGAACAGGCAGCAAAAGCAAAATAAAGTAATAAAGTAGGAAGAAACACAAATACAGTAAATGCAGATGAAAATAGTGCAAAATATTGCAATATTTGCAATACTCAGGAATTGGAAAAAATTAAGATTATAGAATGGCAATGTAATTACTATTGGCTTACCATTGATGTGAATTCTTTATACACCAATTTAAAACACAGATGGGGTATGGAAGCTGTGAGCAAAGTAATGGATGAGGGTCCTCAAACGTCCTTTTTAATGTGCTTCTTGAAGTTTTGTCTAACTCACAACATTTTTGGTTTTGAAGGGAGCTATTTTTTGCAACTGAAAGCTACAGCAATGGGGGCTGCATTTGCCCCCACATATGCTATATTATATATGGGAGAATTTGAGAAGCAATTTATATATCATACCGACGTTTATAGAAATAATGTGGTATTCTATAAAATAGGTTCATAGGTTCATAGGTAGGTACTAGGCTCTCTGCCCGAAGGCATTTATAAGCCTAGCCAGAATGTGTTGGCTTTTCCCCCCCTTAGATTAGTTCTCTGTGCCTCTGTCCAGCAGAGCCATTGAAGTGATCCCTGGGGTAAACTTTCTGTTTCCCATCCACTCGTCAAGGTTTCTTCTGAAGAGGGTTAGCGAGGAGCTCTGCCTAATGTAGATTGGAATCTTGTTCCAGAGCATGGGAAGTCTCTGGGACAGAAATCTATCCCTCCAGCATGTCCTATTTATTGTTGTGGTGAGGTTTAGATCCCTGGAGCGTGTGGCTCGAGGGGATATGTTTTTCTTTAGGCAGAGCATGTCCATCAATTCTGGGTTAGACATGGCCTTGTACATCAGGCAGAGATCACCTCTGAGTAGGCGGTATGCAACCGAGTACAGCTGGAGTTTCTTCAGTCGAGCTGCATAGGGCATCTGCTTGAGGCTAGTGATCATCTTGGTAAGGTACTTCTGTGGTCTTTCCATTTGTTGCAGGTGTCTTGTAAGGCACATCCCAAATGGGGCATTGTACTCTATGATGGGTCTGATGAGTGATGTGTAGAGGGGCCCAATAACCTCTTTCAATCTGGATGCAAACCCTTTTGTGATTAGGTGGACCACATAGAAGGATTTTTCTAACCACTTTGGCAATGTGATTATCAAAGGAGAGGATACTATCTACTTGGGTCCCCAGATCCCTTATTACATCTTCCGTATTTAGGGGGCTACCACCTATGTGGTAGTTTGTGGGTACTTTATTTTTTCCAAAGGGGAGGACTATGCACTTTTTGAAATTTAGCTTGAGGCCATGATTTTGACACCAGGTATCTGTCTCAGTGAGACCCTTTTGGAGGATGTTTGTGTAAGCCGGAGAGTCAATTTTAGCCCCTAGTTTGCAGTCGTCTGTGAACTTGGTCAGCCATAGTCCTCCTGTGATTGCCTGTACCTCTGAGAAGTATATGCCAGACAGGAGGGGTCCTAGGACTGAACTTGTAATCAGTTTAGAGTCAGACCTAGCTCTTGCAACTCTTACCATGTGGGTTCTGTCTGTCAGCCAGTTGGCAACCCATCTTGTGACGTAGGGGTTTATGTTCAGGCTGGTGAGCTTGTCTATAATACCTGAGTGGGGAATGGTGTGGAAGGCCTTTGCTAGGTCTAGGTAGGCTGTGTGGACCACCTTTCCCTCATCTATAGCCTTGGTAACTGTCTCAAAGAAGTCCACCAGGTTTAGAAGGCATGATCTGACCATACCAAAGCTGAAATGGGTATGGTCCAGTGTTTGGAGGTTTCCTATGTCTCTGTTAATGAGATCCGTGATGGTACACTCCATAGCTTTGCAGACCAAGCTAGTCAGGCTTATAGGGTGATAGTTCTTGGGGTCCGTTGTGGCTCAACCTTTGTGGATTCATAGATGATTTGATTTTGATTTGCAGAGGAGATGTAAAATATTTGTGGATTTTTTTACGTCTTAAATAGCAATTGCCTTGGTTTGAAATTTTCTTATGAGGTGAATTATGGCAGTATGACTTTTTTAGATGTCACTTTGCTTGCTGAAATCACTTCTGTTAAGTATAGACCATAGAGAAAAGAAGCAGCTGTTAATAATATTTTGCATGCTACTAGTATGCATCCTGGGCACCTGTTGGACTCTCTGCCGTATGGTGAGTTAAAAGGGATTTGTGACCGTACAAGTGGTGAAAGTTTGAAAACAATGGAACTGAGTAAGGTTGAGATTAGGTTAAGAAGTAGAGGGTACAGTGAGGAACAGATTAAGAGTGCAAAATTATGTGTCTTGGCTGATATGACATTGAGCACTTATAGAAGAAGGTTAAATCAAGATAGACAGTTTGATGCTCATGTTGGTAAAGAAAAAATATTTTTTCTTACCAGGTTTTCATCTTTTTCTGAGAATTTGGTGAATATTGTGAACACATTTTGGTGTATTATAAATGAGGATAAAAGTATTGGCCACTTGTTCCCAAAACACATTACATTTTCTTTTAAAAGAAGTAGAAACCTCAAAGCGATGTTAAATTATGTATATGGGCCCAAGTAGAAACCTCAAAGCGATGTTAAATTATGTATATGAGCCCAGAAGTATGAGTATGTTTGCTTGTGGCCATTATAGTGTATGTTTCAGGGTTACGAATTTTTCTGGGATGAGAATTAATGGGAGACAGGTCATGGCAAAGGTTTTCTTTAATTGTACCTCTGCAGGAATAGCATATAATATAGGTTGCAATTCTTCTAAACCAAAATGGTATGTGGGCCAGACAAAGTGCTGGGTCAAGGTCCATATTTTGGGACATTTAGGGGATATTAGAAATAGCAATACACTTAGTCCTGTAGCTAAGCACTTTATGGAAAAGCATGCCCCCGGATTCACAAATCCTCCGTGTAAGACTAAATAAGTCTTACTCGGAGGCTGCAGTTGAACGGTATGATGTCAGCGTGCCATGAATATTCATGAGGGCACGCTGACTCTACCCCAAGTCTACCACGGACCGTGCATTCAAGCAGGGGGCATGTCCAACTGCCGAGCAGTCTAAAGGTTCACACCCCTGCAAGTGTGTGAAATGCAAAATGTCAACACACAAGAGCAAGTCCGCTCAAATGTCCATGTACCCAACACCACACTCCCTGACATTGTAAACCTCCAGCACAGTTATAAAAAGTAAAACATTCATTTTTTTTCTAATTCCCTATATAGCTGTCCATATTTCCGCGTGTGTGCATGGGTGTGCCTATTGCTTAACTGCAGTTCGCAATCTCGATATGGAAGAGCATAATAAGGAATGTGTATGCAAATTATGCTAAATAATAATAGCGTAGCGGTAGAGCATTCGCACAAACAGGAGGCATTCATGGTTCAAGTCCCACCACTCTCCTTCCTATTTTATGTTCAAAATGAGTATATGAAATAATTTATGACATATATGATTAAACTTTTACTAAAAAACATTGAAATGGCCTATGTATCAGTGAAAAAAATGTATATTTATAAAGAAACCTGACATATAATTGTCCGCAGTTAAGCAACGCTTTGCCCAGCACAATATAGTTACCCGTAGTTAAGCAGCACTTTGCACAGCGCAATATAGTTGCCCGTAGTTAAGCAGCGCTTTACCCAGCACAATGTAGTTGCTTATAGCTAAATAGCGCTTTACCCAGTGCAATCGGTTTGCGCGGAGGTGCACGCCATACCAACCAGCGCACCGTCGGGCAATGTGGAGCAACGTAGAGCAAAGTTGCTTAAACACAGCCACACCCCCTAACCTGTCTGGACAGTAGTAAAATAAAAAGCAGTGACAAGGTTCAAACCCGGGACACTGTGCACCATAATCAAAGTACTGAACCACTAAGCCACGACAGCTTAGTATAAACATCCACTGTTAACATATATATACTTATAAATGTTAGATTAACCATTGCTAAGCAGGTCTGCAATCAGCTGAGAATTTTCAAAAACAGCCAATCACAAAAAAGTGCGGGAAATGCGGCATATTTAAGCTCCATAGGTGGGAATACTCACCATAACTGATTGTAGCACCCATCTGCAGTTAGAATGTCTGGTGCTGGAGAGGGTACTCGCTTTAGAGCGCAATGCTGGGGCATCGAGGAGTCAAAATACATGGTTTGGCTCCTAGTCCATCGTCATGAGTCTCGACTCCTGCAGGGCCAGTTCCAATGGACGGAGTATAAGGCAAGAGGCTTGGAACCGGTTGGCTCAAGAACTCACCAGTGCCAAAGGCGTCCCTCGGACTGGTGAGCAGGTCCGTCACCACCATGCAGACCTGAAGAGATGGAAGCAGGACCTTCTGAACCAATGGATCCAGGAGGCCCGTCATATGCAAGATGCTCCACTACTAAGTAGGTAGCCATGGAATGCAGTATGTAAGACATGCTAATATAGTCTAAATAATGGATAGGTATGTCTCAATATCCCTTCATTTACTTCACAGCTGCAGGTGTCTGTGCTATGAATCAGCAAACCTATGTAGATAGGCTGCTAAGGCTGCACCACGAGGCAGGTTAGTAATTATTCTGCATGTATTGTTATATAATATATGTGAGAGAGCATGAAAAAAGTGTTGTAGCCCAATAATACAGCTGTAAAATGGCCTGAATAAATCCTCTGCATGTACTGTTATAAATCAGACAGCCAGAAATAGAGTGTACTAAACCAGTAATAAAGGTAAAATAAGTCTGGAATACTATCTCTGCATGTACTGTCATATAATATAAGTGAGCGAGCCTGAAAAAGAGTGTTGTAACCTATCAATAAAGGTATAGTATGTCCTGAACAGGTCTTCCGTATGCACTGTAATATCAGATAAAGGAGAGAGCCTGTAGAAAAGAGTGTTCAATGTAATTAATAAAGGTATAATACTTGGAGCGTGTCTGTGTCACTTACTTTGAAATGTTGTTGCACCCTTGCATTAAATAAATAGTACTGTTGTATTAAGTGCTGTCAACCCACAGTTGTGCAGTCCCATATGAAGTGGATGAAGGAAGTGCCAGTAGCTGTGAAGCATATAACATTTATTCCCTGAATAAATTCTCTGCATGTACTGTTATATAACATAAGTCAGAGAGCCAGGAATAGAGTGTAGTAAGCCTGTAGAAAAGAGTGTTTAATGTGTATAATAAAGGTCTAATACTTGGAGTGTGTCTGTGTCACTTACTTAGAAATGTTGTTGTACCCTTGCATTAAATAAATAGTACTGTTGTATAAGTGTTGTCAACCCACAGTTGTGCAGTCTCATATAAAGTGGATGAAGGAAGTGCCAGTAGCTGTGAAGCATATAACAGTCCTCAACAGTTGTTAAATGGCTGTCATGCATAGGTAAATCTGGCACACGAGTAGCTTGTCAAGGTGTTCCCCAGATATGTTAGTGTGCTACATGAAATGTAGGGTTCTGTAGAAAATTAAGTGAAAATGTCACGTGAACACATCCAGATGTGTAGATACATAAATATAAAAATAAAATACAACTATGTAGCAGTAACATCTGCATCTTGGACAGTTACTATGTCAGATATAGGTCAGGTATATAATGAACTAGCCAAACCCATTACACAATCTAATGCATGGTGCCTAGTGTAATAATACATGCAGGGGATATACACCTGCAGTCAATAGGAATGTAGTGTATAGTTAAAGTACTAATAAGATGTTAATGGAGGTTTCTTTTTACACCCTACTCCATGTGCATAAACAATGCAATTCCACACCTCAATGGGTATGTCTAATCTCAAAACATTTGTTGGGACATATGTCCTATTGTTCTTTAAAAATATGCATTTACTTTGATGCATGTCCCCTGTTAAAACATCACAATCCTGGTGGCCTGTTGCCACCAATCATCCCCGCATGCTGTTGTAATGTTCACTGTCGTTCAATATCTGCATGTGTTATACTTGCTGTTCAACTGTTGTAACCCTGGTGTGTTGGGTTAATGGGAATATTACTGCATGCTGTTACAACTAATTTGGAATGCTGTTGTCTATGTTGTAATTAAACACACCTAATCACAGAACGTATGGGAAGGCTGGTCCCAGCGGACCCACCTGTCCTTCCTCAGCTGGCGATTGCACCTGGCATCAGCAGGTCTGGTGCCCAGCCTGGGCTACTCTCCTCCATTGGTCCTGTGCCACCTTCAGGTGGAAGCGCTGCAGGGGATGAGGCTCATACTCCCCCCTGCAAGCGTGGGTGGAGAAGGGCCACCTGTCACCATCCGAAGGGTCTGGGTTGTGGTGCATAGGGAGATCCAGCGTTTAGTCGCTGATCCCCTATGCCAGCTCGAGGCGAGAGTGGCGTGACTCATGTGTGAGCCTGCCCCTCCTACGTAGCCTCCAGCACAGTGACCCTCAGATCTGTGAAGCTTCAGTGGTGACTGCCCATGGGTGGGATCTCAGTCCTACTGTTACCATCTGTGGGCTCATGGGCTTGCGAATTCCAAACATCCATCCCCATCAATTTTGTTCACCCACCCCATGTGTCATATTCCACCCCTGTATGCGTCTTGTTTGTCTTGTCTGTTTACCTCCCCAACCTACCTCCCTACATATACCTACTTCCTCTACCTCACTTTCCACTCTCACCTGAAAAAAAAAAGGGCAATCTGTACCCACAAAAAAATTATGCCCCATACATAGCTGCCCATTTTGCACACATGTCCGCTGGGCATTTAAACTGATAATTATAATTGGCAGTACAACATACTTTGTTGTCCTCACCCCTCTCCCAGGGGTGGAAGGATTCAAAATTCACTCCAAATGTATTGCATATGCACAGCTGTTGCTGGTAAAGAAATGGGCAGCTATGGACCTTCCCTACACCCATCCTGCACATCCCGAGCTTGTTTTCCTACTGTCTTTCCCTCTTTGTGCCCCCTTGTTCACCACTTTCCTATCTCCCCATTTTCTTTTCTTTCAAAGAAATTAGCATGGTGGTTAGCGGGAGTAAGCATTTTAAGCAGTAATTAGAGGGTTTTAGCGAGTGTGCACGTGTGCACTTAGCTAAGCATCACTAAGCGTTGCGCAAACCCACACAAACCCACTTACAACTGCTTAAAAGTGCCTTAGCCACTCTATGTTAGGGCCCTTGTTCTGCTCAGCAGCAAAATAAAACACCTCTGTCAGTCTCGAACCCCAGACCTTGGACACACTAGACTGCATGAAGTACTATTAAGCCACAACAGATATGCAATAACTTGGTGCTGAAAAAAATATGTCATGCATTACAATGAGTGAATGTAAAGGAAAAATAGGAAGGCCATAACAAAAAGCTTGTTCTGTGTATCTTTACCAGCAATTGTTGTGGAATTGCATTACATGAGTGTGATGTGAGAAGCAGCTATTCAAGCAGCAAATAATGTTACAGAGGCACTTTACAACCCCCACACAGTATCATAGCAGGACAAACACTGGCATATCTGAGTATGGCAGAGGCCATACCTCCTAACTGTGACAACTGTCCAGGGATGTCACTGATTGTGAAACATATTTTAGCTGTGTCCCTCCCAATCCCTCTAAAAAGTACTGACGTCAGTCAGAAAGGTGGGGTATTACACAATGAATACTGACAATAATAACAGTAGACACCGCTTGCACTTCATGAAAGGAGTACTAATCCATATGCACTGCTTCACTGAAGTCTACACCTACTGTCCCTATTATGTGTAAGATGTACCTCACTTTTAACTACCTATCCCTGACTCCATGCAAAGATGTATCTGAGTGTTCCATAGGCCTGGCAGAGGCACAAACACACAGGCATATAAGCTATTCTGCTGTTACATACTCTGCAAATAGCTTTGGTAGGACCTCCACAAGCATACCCTTATGTAGGAGTACAACACAGAAATACCAAAGTATGTAGCCTTGTACTGGTAGCAACTGACTGTAACAATGCCATTGTACCAGTCCTGAAAACACCTGTGAGTTGCACAGACAAAAAATAACAGTGTAATTTCTGGCTACCATCTGGATAAGTTCACAGTTGGGAACTATGCAGACAAACCACCTGCCTTGATAAACTGACAGGTACACACCAATCCTTTAAGTCCAGTAAGATAATATTCACACATTAATACCTAATGCTCTTTGTATGTAAGCACCCCCCCACAATTAAAAGATACTTGTGTGTTTAGGGTCTATCAAGGGTGTAGGTAGGCATACTCAGTAGTGGAATTGTCCCGTTGTCCTGCGAACCCCGTGCTAATGTCAACAACAAAAAACACAAACCCTGCAGAAGTGAGTACATTAATATTCACAGTATAACAGTTTACAAACAGTTCATGTGCCAGAAGAATACTTTTCAGTAACTACATTTGTATGTCAGTTAATTATATGATTAGAAAATAAACTACATAGTCACATAAATGTTGTGTAAGCATTTGTAGGGGTGAGTAAAACTCTACACTGATAGCTCTGTACTGGAAGTGGCAACAGTCAGGTCTGAGTACAACATGTACATCACTCTCTACACCTCTAGCTTCATTTATAAGATGTATACCAACCTTCTGACTTACAGAACAGTGTCCACAGCAAACAAGCATGGGCCCCACTCTGGAAATATGAAAGGGCTATGCCTACATACCTTAGCAATTTATAGCATTGGGTTGCTATGACAGTGAGTACTGCAATTACCACACAGCAGGCTGTATGCATTTACCAAATGCTGGGCAACAATTGGTGCAGAGGGCATCACATGCACATGCTCAGATACCTATAAAAGCAGATTGTACTTGCTATCCCCACATGCAATCATTACATTGCACGTGTAAGCAACTGTACAACTCCTGCAGAGTATTGACAAACTGTAGCATGTAAGAAATAAATATATAATTAAGTAACAAATATATATACCTAATTAAAAACTAAAGTTATTAATTAAGAAAAAAAAATAATTAATAACCCAAAACTAAAATTAAGTAAGAATCTTTACTTAATAAAAAAAAACTGTCAAAACATACACAGACAGACCTGAAAGGGACAAACAGGTATGTAACAGTTTGTAGTTACTGGCAAGTAGTAGAAGTTTATGAATAGTACTGTACATACTCTGAAACATGCATATGTGGCAGCAGTAGGTATGTATGCACTGATGCCATGCATAACTACTGCCATGGAGAAACTGGTGTGTAGCTGTGTGCAGTGGGACATAACTGTGACATATGTAGCTCAGCATTATATGTCAAACATCTGAACATGTTATCTATGGTCTGTACAGTACTGCATTTAATGGCAGTTTGGGGGAGTAGTGCAAACACCTATATAAACGTGGATGTCACAGAGTAAGACATGCATGATAGTCACATAATGTGTAGCTTAGCATTGGCAACTGCTGTACCAGGCTAGTATAGTAATGTATCATTGCAGCTATATATACTCTTGTACTATTACTGTATGCACACATGTGACAACTGTCCATGTTGTAGCAAGGCCCTACAGGTCATCCGTGAGGTGTACGCACTTACAACAGTGTGGACCCTGTGTGTGTATGGCACACACATATGGCGAGATATATATGTGTCTGATATATTAGCATCTGAACATGTGCATAGAGCAAGGGACATACTGCAACTGTTTGTGAAGGGTGGACATTTATATGTTGGTGCAGGTTGTTATGTGCATATTTCTATGTAGGTTGTAGTGTGTGTCAAACAAGACAGCATACACTGCTGGCATATGACATGTGGTGTTTAAATGCCGTGGGTATGATTTGTTAGGTTTTTAGTCTTCCAGATAGGGAGTTCTGCTAAAGATACATGGGCTGAGAAAACCATCCATGCATTCTGCACAAGACTGTGCAATATCATTACATAACTGTATCCCTCTCAACCTTTGCATACTTGATATTCCCACCATGAAAGGTGGACAATATGTGCCGATATGTATATCTATATGTACACCACTGGATTTTCATATGTACGCTCAAGCTCAATGTTGTACATGTATTGCCATCCCTGTTGTTAAAAACCCTGTACCCATGAACTACCACATAGGTGGTAGTCTGCTCAACACCAAAAGTGTGATAAGAGACTACGGGACACAGGTGGACAGTAGTGCCCCTTATGATAATCACAGTGCCACACTAGTCATGTAAACTGAGTACGGTCCACATGTCATCAGAAAAGGTGTGTCATCCATGGAAATAGAGGCCAGTGTTCCACTCTACTCATCAGTCATAACACCCATCATAGATTACAATGGCCCTGTTGGTATGTACCTCAGAAGACATCCACAGCAACTGTAGACGCCAGACACATACCTCACAAAGAGTATTACCAGACTCAAACAGATGCCCTATGCAGACTGTCTTACAAAACCACAGCTACACTGTGTCGCATACCGCCTACCCAGCGGCTACCTCTGCTTAACATACCAAGCTAGGCCAAACCCACAGGTATTGGACATGCTCCATGTAAACAGATGAAACTCCATACAAGCTACATACTGTACTGATCTAAACCTTGTAACGTCAAAAAGCAGAACATGCTTGAGTGGTACATTATCATCTCAGACACATACCCTACTCTTGGACTAACTACCTATCAATAGCAAATGAAGGTCCTCATTAGCAGTTGCCATGAATAATCATGATGATTGGATGTGAGATAGGAAACACAACCCGGTAATCACCTCTGTGGCTCTGCATGACAGGGGCACATGAACCTACATTACATGGGTGTTGAAGGGCAGGTTATCATATGGCTAGGCTTCCATAGGCCCTACGGATAATAGCCTATTAGCTACCTAGGACCTGATACACACACGCATGTACTTGTTGCATCACATGCTATGTGAGGTTGACTGGGTGTGATGGAGAATGTGTAGGCGAATGTGTCAAAGATGTGTATATGTGTGATAGCTTAGTGGGAAACTGTGTATATCATGGTATGTAGTGTTGTAGCTCTAATCCCAGCAAAAAATATGTATGCTATTGCTAGGCAGGAAAAGCAGTATGGCATACGGTGTGACTTAGTCCCATGGTGTTGACTGGAGTGTGCCATTGTAGGCTAAAGCAGTACATGTATGCTTATTGATTGTTAACACTAGTGAATACAAATCATGTATGAACTGTAGTACTACCTGAAGGTATAGGCCTAAACAGCACAGTATGGTTTATATCCACATTGCTTGGTAACACTGTTTTGTTTGTTACCTGTAGTCCTCACACATTACATACCTCAGTCATGAGGTTTTGTAGGTGCTGACACACAGTACTAAATGGTACACAGGTAAAACTAATCTGGGTTGCCATACCTTTGTGCCTTGTAGGTATGTCTGATGTGTGTGTGGGTATGCCTGTAACATGGCCTCGGTGGTATGTATGTCACAGGATATAAGTACATATCTAGCAACATGTATAGTGTAGTACAGCAGTATGCCACCTATAGTGATGAATGTGCACATATGTTACTGAGGGGTTTGCTATCAAAAAGTAGCCTGGTGTACTGGTAGTACTGTAACTGTACTGTACATTCATTTCAATGGATGACAAATGTCTGTATGCATTAGCTTCATATACACCTCCTGTGGCTAGGTGGTGCATCGTGTCACATACAGTGTGCCATGTACTGTTATATAGTCTTACATACTGGTTTCACTTTGTTGCTGTGCAGAACATGGTTTGGTATATAGTATGTGCCAGGCACTGTTAGGCAGTTGTGGGCTGAGCAGTCATATGTGGTATTAAAAGTGTATATCTACTGACAGCCAATAGGTTGCTATATATGGCATTTCATTGATGTCTGTACTTTAGAATGGTAAGTGTGCCACATGACTTGCTCACAATTACTGTTTTATTGTCTTCCAGGGACATGTCTCACAACAGGAAACCCACGTATTCCCCTGAGGAGGAGGAAGTAATTGTAGATACCCTCATACACCATCACAACTTGCTGTTCCCCAGAACCAGCCAGGACCAGCATCGGCGCACTGCACTGTGGCAGGATGTTGTCTGTCGGGTGAATGATGTAGGCATGAATAACCGGACTTATGAGCAGGTACGCCATCACTGCAGTGATTTAATCAGACATGTCCGGCAGCATGCCTCCAATATCCACAGACAACAGCTTGCCACAGGTGGTGGTGCCGCAACACATCACCCCCTCACCAGAGTGGAAGAGCTGCTCCTCAGCGTAGTGGCTCCTGGCCAACCAGTACAACAGACCTGTGTCATCATGGAGGCCAGAGTCACCCAACACATTGATACAGAGCGTGCAGATAACATGGCATATCTGTAGACCACTGTTAGCTCAATTGTTAGAACATGCATTTATCAGATGTGTACTGTGTATGCAGAAGATGTGGAGCCTGGTGTCATGCAATACTGATAATTTGGGACATTATCTGTATGCCTGTGACTGTCACCTCATGTACTACTGTAAAATTGCAAACTCACAGCAGCAATGCCATAGTTGTTGACACTGACAAACTGTCTCATATCCTTGCAGGTCCCTCTGGAGTGATAGCAAGACAGCAGACCCATGCTGGTGAGTGTTTTACATTTAATATAGCATATAACATGTGCATGTCTTAGGTGAGTTGTAGGCCATATACACCTGTTAAACACCTACACATAGTGCATGAGTAGCTGCCTCAAACACATGCAATACACAGAGCATCCCAACCAATTGGGGTACACTGTAGTGGACATTGTATAGGCAGAGTCAACACACATGCACACAACATGCACCACTTTGTCATATGCAGTATGTGTTAATATGATACACATGGTGTATGTAGACACCTGCTGTAAGGTCATACTCCAGTATCCCAAATGTTATCAACACAGCACACATAGTATACCTGGGGGTAGAGGCCTATCATGGGGCGGTGTGACAAGTGTCAACACACAACACAGTCATGTTAGGCAATGCTCCCTATTGAACACCTGACATGCCCATGTAACAACTGGCTGTGAAATGGTAAATGCAGCCAAAGTGGTGCAGGTCAGGTACAGCAAGATAGTTGCCAGTGTGACATGCATTAGTGGCCTTGAGTGACCACATGATGCTGCCTGATGATGGCTCATGGTACTACACTACATCCAGTTACAGTAACTACAGTACTACACATAGCATTCATTGTTATACACCTGACAGTTGTGTGCATCCGGCCATGGTATGTATACCTATGAGTGATTGTGCACCGGACATTGGAAAGCGTTTCAGACTTGCACTGCAATGTTGTGTCCATGTACACATTGTGTTCCAGGGTGAGGCCAATCATTGAACAACACACATGCATCAACGACATGTATACTGTTATCAACAAGGACTCTCTACACTCACACTGCATGCAGTTGAGCAACACACATCCTGCATGCTGACACGTGTGATAGGACTCTTTGGCTTGTGATACTGTACTCCACCATCAACTACTAATGAATATGCTCCATATTGCTGTTGGTGTGTGTGTGTGTGTGTGTGTGTGTGTGTGTGTGTGTGTGTGTGTGTGTGTGTGTGTGTGTGTGTGTGTCAACTTGACTGAGTAGTGTATTTGTGTGCATGTGTGCATGTGTTCATGTGTTCATGTGTGCATGTGTGCATGTGTTCATGTGTTCATGTGTGCATGTGTGCATGTGTTCATGTGTGCATGTGTGCATGTGTGTATGTGTGCATGTGTTCATGTGTTCATGTGTGCATGTGTTCATGTGTTCATGTGTTCATGTGTGCATGTGTGCATGTGGGCTAACATCCTGTACAGATGGTAAAGTGTGTTTCCTGTCTCCCTTTCACAGGTGCTGAGGTATTGTTGGATGAGTGCAGCAGGGAACCTGAAGTCACTGCCACAAATAGTGAACATGATGATACATGTGTTGTGGCACAGACAGGTTTGACAGGGTCTGTCGTTCATCCACCAATCGACAGTACACAGCTTTCCACCCCATCTATGCGCACATACATACTGCCAATACATCCCTCAACACCAATGGCCTTAGCTGAGTAACAGCATACGGTAGGCATTGACCAGGACAGTGTGGTATCTATGGCACATGCAACCCCACACAGCAGCCATGCAAAGACACCTGGAATGGTACCACATAGGCATATGTCCAGGGGTTCTCGTGGGAGCACCGCTGGTCGTAATGCCCCTGGCAGACGTGCCCGCACAGGTCTCACAATCTCAGGTATGTTCTGGGCTGTAATGCAAGCACAGGCACGTATGGAATGGTACATCAGGCAGGGACTAAGGGCACAGAGGGCTCATAACACTGCTATCAATCACAGTATCCGTGACCTTGCCAGTGCCATCCGTAATTACACCGATGTCATTGATAGACGTTGGGGGGAAATGTCCTCCGCAATGTAATGTCCATGTGCCAGGACAGTGCAGGATAGCTGAGACATTGACATGGACGTATGCCAGCAACATCATCAGCTGGCAGTCATCGCGGAAAACACACAAGTCCCAGCCGCTCCCATAGTGGCAGTACCAGCCCCAGCAATGTTGTGGCTGGGCTGTCAGTAGACCATCCGAAATGACCACGTGCACATGGCTCTGGCCAGTCCCATCTGGGACGTGGGTCCAGTCAACATCCCTCTGCCTCTGACGATAGTACTCAGTCTGGCTTAGTACACAATACTGTCTGTGCCACCCCTGCCAGGCACAGGTACTGTGTCTGTGGCTGGAGAAAGTGATCTGTACAGCCTGGCAGGTACAGTCTGTGGCTGTCCCACAACCTCCCATATTTGGCAGCCACAAGGGGGAACTGTGTGCATGCAGACACACACACATAAAACCAACACCTAGGGCTAACACATATACACACACACATTACATCAACACTGACCCATACTGTACTGTTGTCCCTCACACACACACACACACACACACACACACACACACACACACACACACACACACACACACACACACACACACACACACACATACATGTTGATTGGATGGGTCATTGTCGGCCTCTGGCAAAACAATAACACACCCTGTGCATATGATGAAACTGTGCCACCTACTGTCATCTGTGACATTGATGCAGGAACAGGCTAACATGGTGCTGATGCACAGGGTGACCTAATAGTAGTGTAGCAATGTTAGCATGTTGTCAACAGTAAAGTGTAATAATATCCTTGTAGGTATATCTGAGCAAGCATGATGCATCACAGCTATGATTATCAATGTAGCATTGTTTACACCAGTGTTAATTCCAAACATGGATTGTCCACCCATGTGCCACTTGGCTGATGTGTGTGGTACTGGCAGCATGTGTTGGTGAGTGGACATTACATGTGTGATGTGTGCAGTACAGATTTGCAGGTGTACATTTGTGAACATGGTGGAGGTGCACTATCTGCATATACATGCATGGTGGACACATGGAAAGGGTGACATGCCTTGTATTACACAGTGTTAACACTTCATATTTCCTATTGGTGTTCAGTATGCATTTTGCTACACATATGTCACAACTTGGGTACACATGTGTGTATGACATGGTATGACACTATGCTGTGGGTGATACTGTTAATATCGGTCATTGGTTTGCATTATGGTAGTGTACATAACCTCAACAGCCTGATTTTAACCAATCGTTAGATGATGTCTTGACAACTGACACACAGCAGTAGATACACAGTAGCATTTGAATCCTTCCGGTACTGTACTATACCAGTTACCAGTGGTATTGACCACCACACATTCCAGTGAGCACTCCTGTTTGGCATGGGCCGTCCTAGGTACAAGCAGGCACACTAGGGATATGTCTGTCCACATCTGGTAATGCATTCAGTGGCCTACAATGCATTTTCCGGATTACACACTTATCCTCCACAAAGGTATCATACAGACAGATACCTGTTGACAAACCCATGCTGTGAAGCTATGAGGCAACTATAGAATAGTCATCCACATTTACTATACATAGTATCCTGACAGTACTACATTGGTAGTAGCCCACAACATGTAGCAGGGGTACTGATGTGTACATACATCTACATGTGATGTCATCTGTCCTTTGATATTCACATTTGCTGAGGTATGCTGATGTCCCTCAGTGTATCACATAAGCAATAAGGGGTCTGTATGCATATCCACGGAGTTGTTGTACACCTATAATGAATGGCCATTATTGACAGACTGTGTTGTGTTTGAACATGTCTGAAATATGCCCCAGGCATAAACACTCACTCACACTATTCTATAGAAACTGTCATGTATGTGTGTGACACAGATGACCTAGGGCACAGATCACTACAGTGGCTGGACTTGTCACATACATACATATGTGACCTACAGTCTGAGAAGCAACAGCACCAACTGTCAATGGTAACAGATGTATTCGTGTTGAAAGCAGGCTTCACACCTATGAAGTGGTTGAGGTCACATGTACATATATGTCTTGGGCACACAGTTACCAATTGAGGTCACATGTACATATGTGTGTTTGCCACACATTTACCTGAAGTGTGCAATGCACATACTGTTGTTTTACTGATATGTCATACAGTAGTAAAAGCAAAACCCACCACACATTGATCAACAGTATTATACACACACTCACTCAGCAATTGCAGAATTCAAACTCCTACTTACCTATGCTATGATATTAAAGAGATATGCATTAACACAACACGCTAAATGCTTTACTGGGAGTTTTTATTTCCACTGCTGTATTTGTGGGATACTGACATCATTAGACCTGCCAAAGAGGAATTTACCTCTTTTAATGTGTTTTTCCAGTCTCCAAAAAGGCCACTCCTCTCAAAGGAAATCACACACACACATATTTAGCAATTTCAGGATTCAAACCCCTACCTAACTATGTTATGATACTAGAGAGATATGCATTAACATGACACGCTACATGCTTTACTGGGTGTTTTTATTTCCACTGCTGTATTTGTGGGATACTGACATCATCAGACCTGCCAAAGAAGAATTTACCTCTTTTAATGTGTTTTCACAGTCTCCAAAAAGGCCACTTCTCTCAAAGGAAATTGCACACACACTCAGCAATTGCAGGATTCAAACCCCTACCTAACTATGTTATGATACGAGAGAGATACACATTAACACAACGTGCTATATGCTTTACTGGATTCTTTATTTCCACTGCTGTGTTTGTGGGATACTGACATCATCAGACTTGCCAAAAAGAAATTTACCTCTTTTAATGTGTTTTCACAGTCTCCAAAAAGGTCACTCCTCTCAAAGGAAATCACCCACAGCAACTACAGGATTCAAACCCCTACCAAACTATGTTATGATAGTAGAGAGATGTATATTAGCATGACATGTCACATGCTTCACTGGATGTTTTCATTTCCACTGCTGTATTTGTGGGATACTGACATCATCAGACCTGCCAAAGAGGAATTTACCTCTTTTAATGTGTTTTCACAGTCTCCAAAAAGGCCACTCCTCTCAAAGGAAATCACACACACAGCAATTGCAGGATTCAAACCCCTAACTAATTATGTTATGATATTAAAGAGATACACATTAATACAATGCGCTATAAGCTTTACTGGGCGTTTTAATTTTCACTGCTGTATTTGTGGGATGCTGACATCATCAGACCTGCCAAAGAGGAATTTATCTCTTTTAATGTGTTTTCACAGTCTCCAAAAAGGCCACTCCTCTCAAAGTAAATCACGCACACACATACTCAGCAATTGCAGGTTTCAAACCCCTACCCGACTATGTTATGATATAAAAGTGATACACATTAACACAATGCGCTATAAGCTTTACTGGATGATTTCGAGTCTCCTGCTATATTTGTAGAATGCTGACATCATCAGACTGGACATGGTAATGTGTGTGCACTTTGTTTTATGCAATCCCAGGAATGAACCATGTGGGCCAGCAGGTGTTAACAGCTTGAACAGGACTCCACAATTCTTAGCTTGTGTGATCTATCTGTGGACAAATTGCCATTCCTTCATATGACAATACATATTTATGCACAGATTGTTGGTTTTGTGGATACGACATGTGTCTGGGATGTTGATAAAGGGCTATTCAAAGTCTATATGGGACGTGTGTAGCTCCTTTCAGTGATGTATGTCCTGGGTGGCTGCCTTGAAAACAGTCTAGCAGGTTTGTGAAACATGATCTGCCCATGAACATACCGCAGTTGGTTGGGTTGTGTGTTTGTCAGCTTCCACTAGCTCTGTTTATGACTGCAATCATGATGGACCATGGCCTTGCAGTTCAGACTTCATAGGCTTATAGGACTATAGTTCCCATGGTCTGTTGTGCACCAACAATTGTGGGGTGTGCCATATGTTGCTGTAACACATTCAACAGTTTCAGATCCTGAAGAGAGGGTGAGGCTCAACAGACTGTTCAGGTGCAGGGTCTGTTTGTTCTGTAGTTCACTTATGACACATATGGGGAAACAATGTTATCCAAGTGATGCCATGTTTTCGGCTTTGGGAGGAGCTGTTTACCCATTCTACATGTGATATCTCCTGGTGTGATGATAGGGCCTTTTGTCAGTGAGAGGTGGGTATGTATGTATGGGCCTGTCTGACAGGATGTCGGCATTGTCAGTTAGGTATGGTTGGCCCTGACTCAAGACATATATGAGTGTACATTGCTATTTATGACATAGCTGAAGGAGGTGTCATGGTTCTGTCTGGAATCCTTTGCAGATAATATTTCCAAAACACCGACAAACCTGACCACTAAACCCCTGTTATACTCTTTTACACACTTAACACCCTACTGATCCTTTGTGATCAGTCAACAGAGTATGTCATCATAATATCCTGGCATGTCCAAAGGTCGGTTTCGTGTGTACTCTCCAGTCCAGCTGGTGCATATTGGAATTTTGATGCAATGTTACAACTGCCTTATGTACATAGACAACCCTCTCCTCCTCCCAACAATCTCAGACATATGTGAGAGATGTATCTATATAGACAAACAGGAGGCTGAGCTCTCTCAACCCATGACTGGCACAGTCTATCAGGTGGTGAAGGTAACCACACACACCACAAATCCAGTCTCACATAGACCTATAGCGACAGCAAACCAAATACATTACCACAAAAAAACATACTCGGAGGCTCTAAATAAACTCTGCCTAAGCAGCAGAGACCTCCAAAGCAGACACCCAAACAACTGCTACCCCACAACAATACCCACATATCACATAGTTCACAAAGTCAGTGTGCCACACAGTCACTCCCCTTAGGGCTAAACAACACACCTAATACACTTGTAATAGGTGACTCTTATTGTCAGACACACTGACGTCCCACTCACCAGGCTGAACAAGGAGAAGGTCACTTTGAGCTGTCTGTCGGGTGCCAGGATCTGCCACATAACAAATGCACTCAGGTCACTCCAAAGTAAGTACAGATATGGCTCCATCATTGTCCATGCTGGTGTGAACACCCTCAGACATTCCTCCCTGGACTACATGACAAGAGACATAGAGAAGCTCTCTGATCACGTAGCCCAGCCCAGTATGACCCTGAACTTGTGTAGCATCTTACCCTCACCAAGAATGATGTCACAGTATATAGACAAACTGATCACTTTTAACAGTTGGCTAACATATTGGTGTCATTCAAAGGGGATCCAGTGTCTGTCATCATGGGATGACATGCTCAACATGCCACGTAGCTTCACTATGGACGGCTTGCACCTTTCACCCCTAGACTTTCAAATACTGGCCAAGGCTCTTGCCACCCCCATAGTGGCTTTTTTAAGTGAGGCTCAAAAGACAAACCCACCTCCATAGACGTTACAAGGTTAAAGAAACCAAGGGTAATGCTGCTAAACACCAGATGTCTAACCCTCAGAATGGACGCACTCAGGACTCTCCTCAGTATGGAGAATGGCAATATCTGTGCAGCAACAGACACCTGGTTCAGGCTCCCGAAAGCACACCAGCACTACCAGGTTATACCACATACCATGCTTTTCGGACACAAGACTCGGATCGGCCAACAAAAATAGGGGGAGTATCCATATACATCACACATACACACACCTCCAGGTTAGTAGCACTGCACAAAGCATCAGAGACCATACATGTGCAAATAACAGTTGGAAAGACTGCATTTCAGTTTCTAGACTGCTACAGACCACCCTCCCGACCACCACTCGGTATTCCTGGGAACACTGGAGAATATGAAGGTCTCCCCAAACACCATTATATTGGGTGACTTCAAATACACAAACATTGACTGAGAATACTACTCAAGCAACAACACCCTTGCACAACAGTTGCTAGGATTTATAGACTCAAATGCTATGGCACAACTGGTCACCACACCCACAAGAGGGGAAAACATATTGGACATGATCATTACCAACATAGGGACTCCATGTTCCACACCAGAGGTATACCCCTCATTAGTAAGATCAGACCATACATTTATCTCACTGGACATACATATCCCGTCCACACCCCCATCCTAGGTAATCTCGTTGAAGAACTTCTCAAAAGCAAACATCACACTTCTCAATACCAAGGTGGTATCCATCAAAGACCCTGGAACAGTGGTAAATACGGCTCAGACCACTGAATCCTTTACAAACGCATTCTATGGACACCTACTGGAATGCATGGATCGTGCTATGCCAAATAACAACAAGACTCACTCCTCCAAAGGCAGGGGACCTGTCTGGTGGACTATGGCCATTAATAAGCTATACAACAAAAGGAGGAGGCTACTACATGATAGAGCACAATCCCAAAAAGGGAAGGCATCTCTGATCAGTACTAGCACTCATTAATTAATCTAAGGCCCACTTCTAACGGAAACTTGCACCAGACACTAAGGACAATCACAAGGCCTTCTTTAGTTATGTCAGGAACCTGGGTGGGAACTCCCAGATATGCTGTGAGTTACTGCATAATGACAAAACATACACTGAACCCACAGACATTGCCAACATCCTGGCAAACAGGTTCAGTGCAAATGTTTCCCCCATCCCTCCTAAAGAGCAAATGTCCATCCCAACAGGGTGTAGCCTCCCTGACATCACAGATGAACAGGTGAGTGCTGCCCTCTCCAAAGCAGACAACACAGCATCAATGGGACCGGACGGTGTCCCGGCCTGCGTCTTACATGAGCTTCACATTAAGTCACTGTTCAATATCAGAGTTACTACAGGATATGTACCCAAGGAATGGCGTACAGCAACAGTGGTCCCGCTCCACAGAGGTGGTGCCACAAGGGACCCTGGCCAATATCGCCCTATAAGCCTAACTAGCCTGGCCTGCAAAGCTATGGAGCGTATCATCATGGAACTCATACACATAGACATCGGGAACCTACAGACACTGGATCCTACACAATTTGGCTTTGTTGTGGGCAGATCTTGCCTCTTGAACCTGTTTGACTTCTTTAAACAGTTACCAGGTCCATAGACTTAGATAAGGTTGTCCACACAGCCTACTTGGACCTCGCAAAACACTTCAACACAATACCCCCCTCGGGCATTATACATAAGCTCACCAGCTTCGATATCGACACATATGTCACAAGATGGATTGCTAACTGGATCACGAATAGCACCCACATGGTCAGTATTGCAGGTGCCATGTCTGACTATACACCAGTTACACGTGGCTTCCCACAAGGCTCAGTCCTGGGACCTCTCTTGTTCAGTATATATTTCTCAGACGTACAGGCTAACACAGGAGGGATATGGCTGACCATGTTCGCAGATGGCTGCAAACTGGTTGCCATAATCAACTCTCCAGCCTGCACAAGCATCCTCAAAAAGGGTCTCACAGAGATGGATAACTGGTGCCAGAGCCATGACCTACAGCTAATTGCCATTAGATGCATAGTCATCCCCTTTGGGAATAACAACATGCCCACACATTATCACATAGGTGATAATCCATCATGTACGGTAGGTATTATTAGGGATTTGGGGACATGAGTAGTTAGTACTCTCACCTTTGACATCCATTGCCAATGTGGTTAGACAGACCTTCTATATAGCCCACCTTATCCCATAAGGTTTCACATCTAGATCAAGTGAGGTCATTGTGCCCCTATACTCATCAGGCCCATGCTTGGATACAATGCCCCATTTCAGATGTACCTTACCCGACACCTGCAGCAACTGTAATGGCCACAAAAGTACCTCACCAAGTAGATCTAGGGACTCACACAGATGCCCTGCACAGTTTGGCTAAAGTAACTCCAGCTCTACTCAGTCGCCTACTGCCTACTCAGATGAGATCTGTGCCTGTTGTTTAAAGCCATGTCCATCCCAGAATTAATGGACATGCTCCACCTCAGGATATCTGAATCCCTTAGAGCTACACGCTCCAGGGACGTAAACCTCAGCACTGATATCAATAGGACATGCTGGAGGGACAGATTCCTATCCCAGAGGCTCCACTCACTATGGAATGAGATCCCAGTCCCTCATACGCAGAGACCCCCACTGACCACCTACAGGAGACATCTTGACAAGTGGATGGGTGATCGTATGTTTACCCCTGGGATATCTTCTGGGTCCCTGCTAGACAGAGGCACAATAAACTAAACATAAGTGGGCTATCTGGTGTGACCTACTATTCACAGGCACAGTCTACTAATCTAACAGGGTTGCAAAAGCCAAACACACTCTGGCTAGGCTTATACATGCCCTAGGGCAGATAGCCTAGTATCATTCTCTGAACCTATGATAATGTTCGGGATGCACATTGTTTATTGATGATACTGATTGCAGGTTTTGTTTCTTCTTTGCTTTCCCACTTTCTATGAACAACCTAAGTATCTGCAGAACATATTTGATTACGACAGGGTTCCACTATATTATATATGTGTCTGTTGTCATATAACTGTGTGCACAAGGCGGATTGGTGAATAGTGAGAGGTTCCTGGGTTAACACATGCAACTGCCGGATATGTGTGGCCCACTGCTGTACTCAGACATGGTCTAAGCGTGTGAGCATGCCCAGTGTGACCTTTCAGTATGTTGCTGTCTGAGGTCCACTACATTTGTTGATGTGTGTGAACATGACCAATATTAACATTTATACTATATGTGTGTTGAAAATCAGGTTCTTTTCTTACTGCAGGGCTCACCTTTGTGTCATAACTCGACAGGGATTATGCTGTGCCTGCAGGGTTTCCATGAGATACTTTGCATAGACTTATCAACATTTCTTCATACAGGCTGACCACTGACATACTGTCATGGTTTAGTGGTTCAGTACTATGACTATAGTGTACAGTATCCTGGGTTGGAGGACTGTTACTGCTTCATATTTTCATACTGGGCAGACCAGACTACTTCAGGAACAGTGAAGTAAATATGACCATGTTTACCTGCTTTTGCTGAACTATGCCCAACTTTGACCAAACTTGCACAACATTGCTCAATGTTAACCAACATTGCTGAACGCTGCCCAATATTGCTCAACATTGCCAAAAGTTGTGCTACTTAGTGTGTTCAATTTTGTTTACATATACTAAATAGTGGTAAGAGCTGTTTAGCACTGCTTTATATTGCTTAATACATGGCAATCATGCCTCAGGTGATGCTGCAGGGCTGCCTATGTCAGATGCACATATTACACTCCGTATACATGTTTGTTAACAGGTAGTGTCAAGTTAGGCATCCCTTTTACTATATGTGCGAGTCAGAGAGAGGTATCATTTCCAGGGTTCCTACTGAGCCAGTGTATATGCTATGCATTGCCTCTTTGCCAATGCCAAGGCATACTGGGCATGCCTCCTTCTGTCTACTGGGGCAGGCTCAGGTTGTTCCTTCTCTGAGTCACGCTCTGCCTGTGATGGCCTTGGCACTGGTGGGGGGTTGTTTGGCCCGGCCCTATGCTGCTCCTGCTGCAGCTGTTTTTGCAGGATCATATTATGTAGCATAGCACATGCCATAACTATTTGGGTACATGTAGTTGGTGAGTACTGCAAGGCTCCACCAGACGTGTCTAGTCACCGGACCCGTGACTTGAGCAGCCCAAACACACGCTCAATTACATTTTGTGTTTGTGTGTGTGCCTCATTATAGCGTTCCTGTTCAGGTGTGTGTGCATTTCTGATGGGTGTCATCAGCCACGGCTCGAGTGCATATCCAGCATCCTCTACTAGGTGACCATGAGGGATGTCCCCATTGGCAAATGTTTGCTACAGCTGTGTCAGATGCCAGATATGGGAATCATGGTAGCTTCCAGGGCAGCCAGCACACACATTCATTATTATGTCCTGGGCATCACATACGACCTGGCAGTTGATGGAGGGGAAACCCTTGCGGTTATAGTAGACCCTACCCTGCTCACCAGCTGGTGCTTTGATGCATATGTGCGTGCAGTCTATTGCACCCACTACCTCAGGGTATTCCGCTATTTGCTGGAAGAGAAGCATATTGCTGGCCAATACCTCACGGGAATTGGGGAAATATACATGATCACCGACATGTGCTGACATGGCATTCAGGAACTGGTGCAGTGCCCTAGATGCTGATGCCTGTGAAATCCCCATCATATCACCAGTTAGTCTCTGGAAGGTACCTGTTGCTAGTATTCTTAGGCCAACACATACCTTGGTTTCCACTGGGATGGGTTCCCCTCTGTTGGTTCTGTGTGTGAGGCATGGCCTGCACAGCTCAACAATTTGCTGCATGAGGTCTCTGTCCACTCTATAACGCTCCACTATCTCCAGCCCATGTAGCCCCTGGTAGGTTACCCTGAGCCTGTACACTCTTCTCCATCTCCTCACTGTGGGTTGCTCAGCAGCATTCGCATTGTCACCACCCTCAGCATGTTACATATGTCACCTTATATCAGCAATGGCAGCCCCTAACATTTCTTTGTCTCAGTAAAGCTTTTTCAGTTTTCACTTCTATTAGCTTACTGCAGTGTTTCTGAGTAAAACATAGTGGAAAGTTGTTTGTTGAGTTTTAAGTGCTGGGCTGGGCTTGGTTTGTGTACTGTCTGTGTAATTGCCTGATTCTGATTGTTTTCACCTGCTAGCTCTGCTAGTACTCCCTGGTTAACTTTTTACTATTTGTTGCGCTTCCTTTTCCCTTTCTGTTTCCTCAGGGGGCAGCGCTGTGCACACAAGCGCAAAAACGCTCACACCAGCTCACATGCATGCACACATGCTTACACAGACTACAACTTGCTTATTCTTGCTAAAACACATGCACACAGGTGCAAACGTGCTTACACAGGTTTCAACAACCTTACACTTGCTTACTCCGGCTTAAACACGCGCACACAGGCGCACACGCGTGCACACAGGCTTACTCGGTTTTACAAGCATGCACACGTGCGCATACACATTGCAGGCACTTCTACAAGAAACTTTAGTGTTATTCACAGCATACACCTTCAATTTCTTGCCTTTAGCTAGGGTACCTGTTGACACACCTCTTCCAGTGATGAGTAACTGGCAGCAGACACATGCCACTCTACTCCAATGAGCGTCACTTCTTTCAGACATACCCCCTCATGATGTCACCTATCTTCTACTCTGAAACTCCCCTTATCCTACTCCTACACTCCACTGACTGTGCTCTTTTGCTATGTAAACTTGGGATTCACTATCCTTACCCTCATTTGCATAGGATTGCCTACTAATGCTTGGTTACATCTCTTAGACTGAGCTTTCCCCCTTAGCAACCTCTACTCAGTAGCCATGTTGTCTTCGGACTGTCATTCCCTTGCATTGTATATTAGGAATTACTATAAAATCCACATTTGTGGATTTTAATTATTGGTTTTCTGTTTTTTAGAGCGCAGTGCATCTGCGTGGTGCTGCGCTACACTTAAACATCGGCGATCAGGATAAAAAAAATATTTTATTTTAATTTTGCATCGGTGAACATTGCCAATGGCTGTAGTTTTGGCCATTGGCATGCTTCCTCAACTGGATGCATCCTTTTTTTGGAGCTGTCAAGGCTCCGTTTTGCTATTTGCAGAACCGTACTCAGTTGTCAACAGAGTACATTTCTGCAAATAACACTACTCTTACTCAGGTTCGGGTTTCCTGGATCGCAAATTTACCTCATTTGCATAGCTTTCACCTGCAGTTGAGGTAATTTGCATATCCTAGCCCTGTCCGTGTAAGAGTCATTTTAGGAGCTCTGTTGCACGTCCCTACCGGCTGTTCCTGGATCACTCAGGGGACATGGAGTCTTACTCTACTCTTAGACTCTGTGCAAGCCTTCATGAATCCGGCCCATGGGGAGTGGATTCTGGATTCTTTTACTGTGTTCTTGCCAAGCCTTATTTACCAAGAGGGGGTGACTATATAGGAAAGTTATTAGAATTAGAAACAAATATAATTCTTAACTATAATATGTTGTTCCCAATTGGTTTAAATCAGGAATTAAATGTTTAATATGCAGAATATATATATATTTGTTATCTATTATTATTTTGTTGTTTAGAAGTGTTAACATGCTTAATATGTTGAATATATTTACTATTCATTGTTTAGATGTTTTAAAATATTTAAAATATTTATAATAAGGGATTTTTTGAGATATAATCTTGTACTCGGCAATTAAGGAGGGGTACATTATGTTAATTATTTAATAGGATATTTGATTGGTTGTTTGCATGTGTACATAAATTGTGTTTCTGTAAATTGTCACTTTGATCCTTGAAGGTAAATGGCTGAGGTACCAGATTGTTGTAACTGGAAATAAAGAGTAGAGCATTGGTGGCTATTTTGTGTTTTCTTGTTATTTATCAGTGCTTGTAGTTTGTGTATAAATTATGGAAACATCTAAGCTACACTTATATTTCTATCTGAATGTGAAAGAGTTACTATGTCCTAAAAACTTACTTACAGCAAGACAAGTGCAGAAAGTGATGACTGGAAGTTCTTGATAGGTCAAAGACAAAATACAAAATGTCCTGTCTCTCTCTGAGAGAGTTTTTAAATTAATATCAAATATTACTGCTGGTTAGCTTGGATGACATCAATTTTTGTCACCTGACTTTCATTTCCCATGCTAAACCCCCGTTGTCACAAACTAACATAATTTACCATCTCTCTGTGGAAAATACATGTCTTGCAGATGTTTGCAGATCCTGGAAGTCATAAAACAATAAAACACTTCTACAACTCAAACCTAGTAATTACTTCTCTTTCAAGACAATACAAAAAACTTCCAGCTCTAGACATTGTGTTTGCTACTCCACTGAAACTGAGAGATAACATCTTCGGTTTATGGCCAAGTAATTATAAAAGAAAAAAAAAACAATATAAGGTCAATTATTTTCTCAGAATTTTTTCAAGTTAACCTTCTGTGTTCCAGTTTCCATTAAACATATACATTTAAACAGTCACAATAGTGCAGGTACATTCATGTTCTGTTCCAATAGGGCATGCTGTGGTTACATTTTAGCTTAGCACTTTACACACACTTCTGTATAAATCATATCAATATTCACAAATGACATAGAATTATTTACAAAATTCCAGACGGCTGGGCTGGCAGTATCTCTTCTGTTACATTTTTATATAAATTATACTAATATTCACAAATGACATATAATTATTTACAAATTTCCAGCTAGCTGGGCTGGCAGTATTTTTCTTTTGTCACAGTTACTGTGGTACATTATTGGTACTTTTTCTGTTTTTTGTTTAATATTTCAGCTCTAAGGATGTTAAAGTCGAGAAGTATTTCTGTGTTACTGATAGTAGGTTTAAACCAAGATTATGTTATAGCTAATATGTCAGTGAAGTGATATGTTATCCATGCTTGCAGTTCTGGAATTTTTTCTACAATGTTTCTGAGGTTCCTATGGGATAGATTAAGTTTTTTGTAGATATTTCTTATTTTGTTAGGAAAGGAGTTTAGGTTTTCAGGCAGAGTTTATTTACTATTTGTGGGGTAACTTGGTAACTAATAGGGTCCAGGGTTGGGGTGAATGTCACCTGCTAGCAGTAGATTTAGTGGTATATGCATATGAGTGCACTGTTTTAGTTTATGTTGAACAACCAATGAAAGCACCTTTGAACATTTTTGGAGGCATAGAGTATTTTAGGTGTAATAAGGTTTGTGTAATGATTTTTATATAAGTGTGTACTGATATTGAACAGGATGGATGAAGGGGGTTACATTGTACTCACTTGTCATTTGTTAATAGGTAAAGTAGTCAGGGAGTTGTGTTTGATAAGATGTAGAGTAGGTTAATAATAATGCGAACAAGAGGAAAGATAGAGTGAGACATTGTATCATTGGGGGAGTGGTAAATTTAGGACATGGGATGTTTTAAAGGACAGTGTATTTAGATGATGAAGAGTGAAATACACATATTGTCAGTTAGAGTTCTTGGAAGATTTAAGAGGTTGTTATTGGTTAGGTAGGTTTGGCAAGAGAAAGTTGTTGTGCATTGGTAGTATTGTTTGTGGGTAGAACAAACTATTTATCTGTTCTAGTAATTTGTTGATATAAGAGGTTATTATTGGTTAGTTGGGTTTTGTTGAGAAGAAGTTGTTTTGGATTGACAGTATGTTCCTGAGGTTGGGGCTAGGGTGATAAATAAATGTAGAGGAGGTGAGGATGAGTGGGATATGGGGGTAGTGTAGGGGAATGGAGTGGTTTGCATATAGCAGTATTGTAGTTTAGCCAAAAAAATCTATCTGATAAGATTTATTGGTTGCAAAAAATCTTTTTTTTTCGATTTAACTTTTATTAATGGTGTTTGTATAACTTTACAAATGTACAAGTTAGCTTCATTATTGATAGAGGAAGTTTCTTTCTATCAAGTAAGAAAAATATATATGTTACAGTTGCAAGACCCAACAACCAAAAGGGCCGGACTAGCAGGCAGGTTATATTTGAAAAAAGCACTATTTAATTGTGATCACAGTTAAAGGAGTTGGTGCTGAATATGTCCCAAGGATTGTGTGCATACCAATAGTGGTCATTACGGGTCTATATTAGATTCTTAAAAGTCGACAATGTCGAATCTGACTTTGTCGACACGAGAATAGCGAAACTGCCAAACATTGAACAAGTAAATGCAAATCTCTGTAAGGGGAGATTTCCATTTACTTCAATGTAGTGCGGTCTCAGAGTTGGTATATTTAAGTAGCGGGGGGTGTGGGGGTGCAGGGGGGCTTGCCCCCCTGCCTACACCATTTATTTATTTTTTTTTTGTTTTTATTTTTTTCTGAACATTTGATGTTTTAACAGTTCGATCACTAAAGGTCGACCTTTAGTGATTCAAACTGTTAAATATTCGATGTTCTAATATAGACCTGTCATTACCAGTAAAGGTCAAAAGCCAATCAAATTATTTGAGAAGACATAAGATTATTTGTGGCAGTTATTTAAAATCAGTAGCATACAGGGCTGCTAATGCTGGCTGAAAATTTCACTTAACTTTAATGCAGGTACCTTTTATTCTTTTAGACTTGCTTACAGACTAGCCTCACAGTTGGTGACAATACACATTAGGAGGGAAAGGTGTGGTTGCTTGATAGCTGAGGGCTGACACAGACCCTTATAAGGCTATTAGCTTTAGCACAGGCATCTCTTGTTTTTTTAGACATGCTTACAGACTGCCCTCACAGCTGGAGACAATGTACATTAGGAGGAAGAGGTGTGGCTGCTTGATACCTGGAGGCTGACACAAAATTTTATTTTTGGTAAACAAAGTAGTTCTGGAGAGTGTCTGGGGAATCCTTAACAGTACTAAGCTTAAAAATGGTGGATGAGTCTCTGCAGAATGTGTTTGAAAGATGTAAGTGAGAAAGTGTGAAACACCCCAAACATAGCAAAAGAGGAAAAAAGTGCCTTAAGGATCACTAGAACCCAAACAGTCAAAGCACTCTCTGGAACACAGAAACCAAGGCTTCACGAATGGAAGGCAGCAAAATTTAATCTAGTTTTCCAAAAACATCCTTTTCAATTTATTACTTTCTACCAAATAATCCTCATCACATGAAGTCATTCTACAACTTCTAATAAACTGCCCTTTCACAATTCCTTTCTTTTGACTAAAGGCTTGGTTGCTAGTAAAGACTAAATATGAGTTTGAGAATGTTTTCTTTCTCAACACTTTGTATTTAAACTTTTTTACCCCTGGCACCTTTTCTATTAACACGTCTAAGTATTGTATCTTCTCATGGGAAATAACATAGGTAAACTTCAAAAAGTCTGTAGTGTTATTCACATATGTAATAAACTTATGTAATATTAACTCAAGTCCCATTCAAAAAATACAAATGTCATCCAAATATCATCTATAGTGACTCCAGTACTGTGAGTATTCTAAATGGAATAAGTATTTTTCCTCCCATGTTGACAAAACTAAATTGGCATATATGAGGGCACAACTGGCCCCTATGGCTACACCACTAGTTTGCTTGTAGAACTCCCCTTCAAAAATTAAAAAATTATGTTTGAGCACTATATCCATAACCTCTACAAGAACTAGGGTGGATGTCAATACTACCGTTGATCCTAAGTGCTTCTTCGAACCACTCAAGTCCCAAATTGTGGGGTATAACAATGAACACATCCTGGATGTCAAGTGTAACAAAAATTAAATCATCACTATACAAATCTCCACTAACACTTCTAAGGAAATCCCAAGAGTCCTTAAGAATGTCCACCTTCTCCGACCACACCTTTTTGAACCTTAAATCCATATACTTAGCTATCAGGTAGGTTTTGGATCCCGTAGATGTTACAATTGGTATGAGGGGTGGGTCATCCACGTCCTTATGTACCTTGGGTATACCAACTATTGAAGGAACTTTGGGTTTATCTAAAACTAAATATTGCTACACTTCTTGCCTGATAGTTTCATCCTTAACCATTTCTTTGAGCATGAAATCGATTTTTTGATATGCCACATTGATCTCATTGTGTGACACTCTAGAATATCTATTTGTATTGTTTAGCATGTCCAACATTTTCCCTGAGTAGATGGTACTATTTATCATAACCAATCCCCCTCCCTTATTGGGTTTCATAACCCTAATATTACCATTGTTCCTCAAGGAATTCAATAACTAATTTTCTTCCCTGTTAGGTTGTATTTCCTCTTAGGGTTATCCAGGCAATGCCTAAGCTCTAACTCAACCTGAGTCTCAAAGGTTTTTAACTGGGGATGGAGGGGTGGATTGTAGATACGCATTTTCCTATTAACATTTCCATTAAACTCATTATTCTGTAGCATAAGTTCTAAGTTCTTTTTTCTCAAAAATAATTTCAAGTCTATAAGGACATTAAATACTACTCACAGTGCTAGGTACAAATTTCATGCCTTTACTAAACAAACTGAAATATACCGGTTCAATGTCCAAACAACTATAATTAAATATACTAAAATCATTATATGTATATCTAGGCCCATGTACCACAATGTGAAACACAATACCCAAAACTTGTAAGATATTAGATGTGAAATTGCATGTCATTTTTATGACATAGCAAATGAGAAAGCAAAAACAGCATCCATTGTTAGCACTGGGCTACAGGCACAACAAGGCACTCCGCAGTATATTCAATAAAGTCTATACGTTCTGTGGGGACAGTAATCAAGTAACATTTGTCTGTAAGGCAAAAAATAAATATATATAAAACTGAAATGTTTGATGGTGCTGCTGATGTTTAGTCAGCTAATACAGTGCATGATGCATACCATTTCAGTGTAGATAGCCTAAAGAATGGTAGCAAACATTCAGTTTGAGGTGCTAATGAATGCATCAAAAATTGTTGGTTAGAAAAAAATTGGACTGATATGATAGCTGTGTTATAAGGCACTGGATTTAAATAGTAAAGTGTACAAAGACAGCATGCAGATTGTTGTCTTATCAGGGCAAAAACATAAGCTTTTGTATCAAGACTGGGTATATTGGGAATACAGACTGAGGAAATACAATCAGATGTTCTACAGAGTGTACTTAACAAGCATAATTTTAACTAATATTCAGAACATTTGTGTGACACTTGGCACAATTCTTACAGTTCCTTGGTGAACTGACTTACCCACGGCATTATGTAGCAAACCATACCTCTCAACCTCTTAGTGCAAGAAATGTGGACAAAGACTGGCAAAATGGGGGAACAAAGGCCCAAAAATTGGGATATATTTTAATTATCACTTTTATATGCTTAAACAGTTGCTAGAGTAACAGGATTTGTTTAGCATTGATTTTCTGAAGGATTTGAAGTCTGAAACTCAATTTGTGTATCATTATTTAGTGACTTCAATCATAAGATCATCCCAGTGATTTGGCAGAATACCACTAATTTTATGATGAACAGACCAAAAATATTAGCCAAAAATGTGGACATTCTGCAAAAATTTGTACAGTTGAGAGGTATGATTAAGCCACATCTGACTCAGAATAATGAGACAGATAATTCCATATATATACACAGAGAATGTTTGATCCCTTGTCCCCTCACTCATGCACAGAGAGAGTCAAGGAGATGTTCAGTGCAACTGTCTGAATAATATTGAGAATATTGTAGCAAACTCACAGTTAATTGCTGCATGTAACGCACAGATCCAAGTCCAGCATAAACAGAACCATGCTTTTAGTGTCAAAATAAAGTTGAATTTTCAGTTAAATGTAATAAGCAATGTATATGGTTAGTGCTTCACGGCAAGTTCAGAAGCATAAGTCAAAGTCTGTACAATGATTACTGCAGAACACAGATGGAAGCATGAGGAAATATGCTGACCTTTTTGAAAGTTTACATTGTCTGCAGAGCAAATATCTCATACAAATTTCTACTCATGAGGCATTATGTCTGACACATGCTCAAAGAAATGCACCAGGTGTGCTTAAAATCAAGGGCTGAGAAGGAAATAGAGCTCAAGGGAGCAATGGGTGTCAAAATCAAACAGACTGAACCAGCTGACTGGGTGAATATCATGGTAGTATTCATAATGAAGGACAGACTAAGCATATGTACAGATTCCCAAGACCAGAGTAAGTTGATCAAAAAGGAACATTATCCTGTCAGCACCATGACATAGAAAAATAAAGCCCTAACTATGACCCGGTTGACCTAAATTCGATTAGCAGCTTATGTGTCTCAGACACTGGCAGTGAGAGATAGGTGTGTCTGTCCTGGGGAGAAGGACATTCATCTCATTGCTCCATGAGGGGGAAGTGTGGTTCACAAATAGGGGAGTAGCCCTCAGACAATTTCAGGATGAGAATAGGTCAAGGGGAAGAAACAAGAGGGTAGGTCATAACGTAACATTATCAACTCCCCATGTGGAAACAGTTGACACAAGACCCACCCATGATACCTTTAAGTTTCATACCAGCCACTAGCCCAAGAAAATCTGTGTTAATATGGGGATGAAGTAGAGGTTGGTAAACCTGGCAATAGACGAGGCACTGGAGTAGTGGAGTGTAAAGAATAGACAAACTGCTAGGTCTTTTCAGGGATGAACAAATTGGCCTTCTGCATCTTGTATAACCAGGGTATGCCTGGAACCCACCCATGCAGAATGAATGGTCAAGTGCTTTCTGGTTTTGGAAACATCAGGCAGAGTCTTCCAGAAGTAGGAAAGAGGGTTAAAAAAGAGGTGGGAGGCAAAAAAAAAGAAGAGAAAAAGAACTGAAGCATTATCTCTTGCAGAATATTAAAGTACTAGTAATGACTATGTCAAATGTTAAGTTGTTTTCTTTTTTGGTACTTTTCCATTAACGGGGCAACAGTCTTCGCGAAACAGAATTGTTGTGGTTCGCGAAGACTGCTGCCACTTTAACTGAATTAACGGAAAAGTACGAAGGCATTTATGGATTTGGCGGCACTATGCACAAATATAAACCAGTATAACTATAGTTTGCATTACATGGTGTTTTTCTATTTACTGACGAATATGAAATCATGTGCATAGGATCATACTGTGAGAAGTCGTGGAACCATAGTGTTTAAGTAACTGAACAGGTCACAGCAGACTTCCATTCCTTCCCTTTAAGAAATAAACAGCTTTGTCAGGAGGCAGGGAAAAGGCCTATTCATACAGCACCACTGCTTTCAAGGTTTGCCAGCTTCCCTGCCATGCCTTTTCATTGGAAACATCTTATGTCACTTTACAGAAGAAATGGGTTGCTTCACTCCTGCTTGCTTTCCATTCATTATGTTTGGGACCTTACCTCACATTTCTTCCCTGTCCCATTTCTGGCACAACCACATGGTCCCCGAAAGTAAACACTGCCTCTTAGAAAGTCGGGCACACAACATGTGGAATGGTAATGTTTGTTAAGTAAAAAACATTTTTGCTAATTTATATACGGATTTCATTAACAGTAAATAGTCATGAAACTGGATTTTTTCATACACAGTCGGGGCCAGTTCATATTTCTCTGTGTAAGTTATCGGGGCAACACTTTCAACACGATCTTTCAGTTGTAATGTAGTACCTTAAGAAGTCTGTTAACCAGAAGTGTGTAAAATTTAACAAAATCTTGTTTTTTTTATAATGTATTATGAAAACAAATACTGTTTACACATATGTGGTCAGCAGACATGTTAACAAACTGGATTACAGCTGAACAATCACATTGAATGTGTTGCCCCGATAACGGAAAAGTACCTCTTTTTTTAACCCTCTTTCCTACTTCTGGAAGACTCTGCCTGATGTCTCCAAAACCAGAAAACACTTGACCATTCATTCTGCATGGGTAGGTTCCAGGCATACCCTGGTTATACAAGATGCAGAAGGCCAATTTGTTCATCCCTGAAAAGACCTAGCAATTTGTCTATTCCTTGATCTGTGAGGGTTCAGTGAAGGGTGCAGTTTCCTCAGACAGCCTACCCTGAGGCTGCCTGTAGACTCAAAATTACTGCCTGAACAAGAGAGGGAAAGTGTGTGCTCCCACACGCATCTCCTATTTCCTGACTCAGAAGGGAAGTTGATGTCCAATGCCTCACAAGTCAATGGAGCTCCTACAATGGGGTGATACAACCAGCTACTGTTAGCTGTTGCAAATGCCCTGGGCCTAGCATTCCATTCCCATTAGAATGAGCAAGTAGTAGTTGACCTATCAATCTTACATTGGCTTTCTCAGCTGCTTCTGATGTTAAATGAACGCTGGCTGGACCTCCCAAATAGTTCCTGTTCTTAATGAAAAACAAGGATTTTGACAAATTTAGATAAGTCTAATTCTAAACTGTGTGACTTTGATGCTTCCTTTGATAAAGACAGCAAGTTACAGTTTCTGTTTGGGATCTCATGAGTTGTATACAGTTAGTTACTGCAACACCAATGTGTACATCCTAGGGTGTGACTGTACATATTGCAACTACATGCTAGTTCTCAAAGTCTAGGTATAGGGCTTTAGGAAGAGCATATTCCAATTACTTATAAATCTAGAACCCGTAAAGATGCTAAAAAGGTCTAAGAATGAAGATGAAAATAGATGCTTGTCTAGGTACAGGGCTTTTGAAAGAGTGTATTCCAATTATTTATAAATCTAGAACACTTACAGATGCACAAAAGGTCTAAGAATGAAGCTGAAAAGAGATGCTTGTCACAGTATTTAGTTGTCAAAAATTCTGCAGTTACATCTATGATGGACTTTATCCATAAACCACTTTAAAGAAACTTCTGAAGATCATTACACAAACAATTGAACTTCTACTATGTTGAGATATAATTTACAAGTTCAGTATATGTCCGGTAAATTAATTCAAATTAATATCCTGAGTACAGCATATGCAAATGAGTAAAAGATGATAAGATAAAAAAGACATAAACATTTTCATAATAGTGTCACTGTTGTCAGAGTGAGCAGAGAAGTTATAAGAGTTAAAGGATTCTGTTATCCACTTTGAATTTTGTTTGTTTTGTGTTGACATTATGACAGGATAATCTAACAATGTGAAAATATAACATCTTCTCAGCAAACAATACTTTTTATATTGAAACAAAGTTTGTGCAATCAAGGATTGTCATCCAAGGTGATGCAGTATCCATTCCTAGTCAGCTATGTGAAACTGTGCTGACTATGGTAAATGAATAACTTCTTGACATAAGTAAGGCAAGGACAAGTACTCATGATGGCACGCAGAAAGAGCAGTTAGTATGAAAAATCAAAGTTACAAAGAGGAAAATAAACATCAAGGTATTACATGATTGCTTTGTCAATCTAAAAATCTATAATTTCTCTTTTATTTACTGTTTAAGGGGAAGGAGCCCATTTTCAGCAGAGGCCCAGGGAGAAAAGCTCCATCCAAAGTATTACAACATTTTAAGAAAAATGATTTTACACTCTTTAAAAATAATGCAAAAAAAAAAAACAAATACAGTTTAAATAATTACACCAAAAGTAGACATAATATGAAAACATTGGTCAATAATAGATACAAGTTAAATGGCAGTGATTTAATAGTCAGAGACATGTTGGTCAGTTTATAAAAAAATAAAGGTAAGTTGTTATATTACAAATAGGAACTGCAATACGAAGTGGGAGAAAACTGTGCTTATGGTATATTTAGAGAGAAGGCTGGTGGAGAGAAACTGGCGGAAGTTAGGAAGTAAGTGAAGAAGGGAGAGTAAGGAGGCGTTAGGTACAGATAGGTATTTGTTCACATTTAGGGATAAAGTTTGCCCTGGTGTTGAGTAAGAACAGAGCCTGCTTTTGGCTAGGAAGTCTTTCAGAATGGTTTTGAAAGATGGGAGGGAGGGAGCGTATTTACTTGATGGATAGAGGTAAGGAGTTCCAGGCCTTAGTAACATGTTACTAGTACAGACAATGCCCAGCAGTTTGATAGGTTTGTGGACAGACAGCAGTTTTTGGTCATTGGATCATAATAACTAAAAAAATTAAGCTTTTTAGTGCTATACAGTGATGGGTTCTGAAAGGGATATTTGCTGCAAATTTAGTAATGTTGTTATAACGTGGATCAAGTTTTGATTTTTGTGATACCTGAAGGTTAGTAAGGATGGGAACCCCATAAATAAATGTGGGCCGGAGATAAGTACTGGCAAGTGTAGCTTTAGTTGCATTGGTGAGAATGTTTTTGGCTCTATAAAGCATCCCTAGTTTTTGATGAGTTTTTCTTATGCAATTTTGTATTTGCAGGTCAAATTTAAGATTATCATCCACTAGTATCCCTAATAATTTGCTATGAAAAGAGACTTCAGTGTTTTCATTATAAAGAGAGAAGACTTTAAAGTTTGGTTCTTCAAGGGAGAGGGTTTTGGGGAAAAATGTATTAGTTTTTTTAGGGCTGAACATAAGTTGTGAATTACAAAGCCATGTTTAAGTTGTTATTAAAGCGTCTTGAGTAATTTTTTGAGTAATTTTTCATTGGCTATTATTCAAAATTTCCTGATATTATTAATGTTACACAATACTGCAAATCCAACTGGTATTGGCATCCTGAAGTCTTATTCTAAGTTATAAGAGACCTAAAGACATAACTTTCAACTCTTCAGATTTTCATAGACTGTCTAGATTTTGACTTTTTTTTTTGGTCTGTAGTATTATAACATTTATGTTTTTTTCTGGTAAATAATGGAGGATTGAAGTCACTAAATAATTATACACAAGAATTTCAGATTTTATATCCTTCAGAAAATGCATGCTAACAGAATAACTATTATTCTAGCAACTTTCTACATTTATGAGCAATACTTAAAATATGTCCCTATTTTTGGGCCCTTGCCCCCCATTGTTTTAGACTTTGTCCAGATTTTTTTGCACTTAGAGGTTCAGAGGTATGCCTGAAAATGTTGTATCCAACAATGGTCTTTAGTTTGTGGGCCAGGAATTTCACACCTTTTAGAAGTCAATTGGAATTTGAGAACAGAACATCCAGTCTTAGATGTCCTCAGTCCAATAGGCAAGTTAAAAGAATAGTACAAACTGTGACAATATTATATTGAAGTGTGAACGTTGTAAGTCAGTATATCATTATTTATCTATGCCTGAATACAGAAACATTTTGCTAAAATCAATATGATTGCCTCCAAAAGAGTTTACTAATTGGCCCTTCACAAATCGAAAGTGCTGACATTTTTTTTGGCTTGCTGTAGAGTCAATTACTGCTACAGACCTACTTCAAAAGAGACAAAAAAAAGATACTGTTTGGCAAGTTTGCAAGAGCTTTTCCTGTCTTGAGAAAATGAAAAAGAAGAGTTTATTCAAAATCTTCTAGCTAAATTTTTAAGTAAAGAACCAGTGCAGGCTACAGTAATTAGATATTCATATTTTCCTTCATTTTACTGTGCAGCAATGTTCAAAGCAAACTAATTGTGACATAGAAGTAATTTGTGTAAGTCATCAGATGTACAGGACAGTAGAGAGGTTTTGTTGCCTAACTGCAGTTCTGATTGACTTGTTCCAGAATCTTCTCAGAAGCTATCACTTCAACTGTCTCTCACCTGAATTCTTTGAAACAACATATCGTTCAGCCAAGAAACATATCTCATTACTTAGACTTTACTGCTGCTAATTTGCTGCACACATATTGAGAGACTGATCAAGAAAGCACTCTGATACAGTGATTTCAGAGGAATAGCTAGAACATGGCAAAGGTGCAGTCGCCCAGGATGCAAGGTATTTAGGAGATGTAATCTGCAGATGCTGATGGAAGGATAGTGCAATATGTAAAGGCCAATACTATTTCTCTACAGCTAACATTTATTGCTGATTGTTTCATCTGTAGCAAACGATTATTTCTACAGTTTTAGTGACAAAGAACTTTTTTGTGCTTCTCAACTTCAACAGGCCTTTCTTTTTGGTACTAACCTTAGAGATTAGGGTGCCAGATAATGCAGCTATGGTTCTGAGTGGTTGTACATAGTGCCAAAGTGTATCTGCGTGTTGTTATTCTTTCTGTACAACTGTGATATGATGCATAGAATACTGATGGGGTACAGTTATTATGAACAATTTTACATAAAGTGTCAATATAATACAATGTGTACTCATCTTATTTAAAGTAAGGGGGTCATCACATATGTAGTCATGTGTGCAAAAGGAGGTTATTATATCAAGAGGGTTAATGCTACAAGGATTGTGACCCTGCTATCAGTGACTGCATGTGAGTCTTGCAGTGAGCAGTTCAGAATGTATACCTTTTCTTTCAGTCATTTGGACAATGCATAATAATTTTTTTATGTATTTGCTTATGTTTGCTAGGTTTGTTTGACTGAGTTTAATCGAATAAACCTTTTCAGCAGAGGATATAGGAGAACAGTACCAGGCATTCAGTAATATACATTTACAGTTACACAAATATTTGCTAATGAGATTACATAAGAAATAAAGGTACCTATTGCAGTATGAAAGATATTCATTGTTAGAAAAACTTCTGGGCACAGCAACTAGATGATTACAGCCTGATTGCAGTCTAAACAGAGGGATATTTCTTTCTTTTTTAATGTCATGAAACACACTGTATACAGAACAGGAAATTGCATAAAGCATATTACCATAACTGTCCACCAGAAAGCACTGCCATCTTGTGGCTAAATATATTCTTACACGTGACTTAAATATACACACACTAGTTGTTGCTACATATATGTCTAAGACTCTCACTCAAAAACTACTACTTAAGTCAACCTCATTTGTAATCTAAAATCTACAAACTTGGCTACTCTGAATTGCTTTGTCATAGCATCAGCAATCATTTTATCATTTTCACAATCACTTTTTGTTCAGTCAAGTCATGAATGTAATGGTGTTTAACATCAATATGCTTGGTTCTTGCATTGCTCTTCTCACTGGTTACAAGCTTAATGCATCTCTGATTGTCTTCATATAAGACCACAGGTCGGGACACTGGCTCTCCAAGATCTTCAAGTATCTTCCTCAACCAAATGGCTTCTTGACTGGCATAGGCAGCAGAGATATATTCTGCCACTGTAGAAGACAATGCCACTGAGATCTGTTCCTTGCTGGAGCAGGATATAAGACTGTTTCCTAATTTGAACAAGTAACTACTTGTAGATTTGCGTGTTTTGAGGTTACTCGACTAATAAGAGACCACATATCCTGAGAGGTTTAAGTCACCAATTGCTGACAACTTTAAACTCAAATCAAAACCAAAGAAAAAACACAAAAACCTAATAAATCCTAAAGGCATAACAGATTTGGAGTACCAAACAGCTTTCAAATTCTAAAGCTTAAATATACTAAACAATTGAATAATTAAACAATTGTGTTTCAAAATTTGTCTACACATCCCACTTTTAATGTTACCAGTGCACACTATATATAAACACATCCCTTAGTCATGAAAAACTATTACATTTCCATAGAACTTCAGCAGCAAAATTATAACAAAATCACAATGAATTCTGCAGCAACAACATCATGAAAAAAATCAACAAAGTTTACATAAAAAATACAACACCCTCTCATAATCTGTGTGTGTGTGTGTGTGTGTGTGTGTGTGTGTGAGTGTACTCATATAAAAATATATATACATATAAAATATATTTACACACACACACACACATATACATATATGGACATATTATCAATGGAATTTCTTCAAAAAATTAACAACACCTCCTGATTTAATCCATGTGGGACCAAGGTTCAAAAAAACACCAAAAAACAGGGAATCAAAATTTCCCAAATGGGCTTCAATAAAATGTTCTGCCACTGGACTGAAGCCTATATTACCCCTTCTAATATTTCCCAAGTGTACCAAAATTCTAATCTTAACTTTTCTTTTGGTCTGACCTATATACCAACTAAACTCATCACACCCACAACCCAGAATATATATATATATATATATATATATATATATATATATATATATATATATATATATATATATATATATATATATATATATATATATATATATATATATATATATATATATATATATAACATCACATGACTGATAATTAAACCTTGTTTGAGAGATAAATCTGATTTTAAACTTTAAACTCAAGCCTTTTGTGTCTTTAATATACCTCATAACTTTTTTATTGAATTCCAGCCTCTTTGTCAAGATTTATTTACATGCCTGCAGGCAAGTCACATGGCTGCTGTAATGTCTGGACTTGTAGTAGCTGCAATGTACAGAAGTACCCCACTGCTCATCAGTACTGTTCATTAGATGGTAGAAGCTCTTCCTCTCCTTCTAACTTTGGATTAGCTATGTGCATGGACATGCTTGTTCCTTTAGCCTCAGCCATGTTGAACAGTTGAACTGAATCAATTTTTGCACTCTGGTTCAACAGAAAACTGCCGTCCTCCTCCTACCATATGCTAATTTCTAGGTAGTATGTCACCTCACCAAGATCTTTAGTCTCAATTTACTGTTTGAGTACTGTTATTAACTTTGTAACAGATGCTTTCATTAGTCATCTCCATGTTTAGAGTATAGGCATGGATCGGCTTTGCTTCGCATGAATTCTTCATCTAGCAGAATTTTGTTTACTTTTCAGTTCCATGCTCAAGCCACTTATTTAAGACCATATAAGGATTTTTGCTGTTTGCAAACAAGATGCTCTTCTCCACTTTTCAAATATCCTTCTGACTGTGACATGTTTATTTCCGCTTCCATATATCCATTAAGAAAAGGTGTTTTGACACTGTGATGTTTAACAATCATTTTCTGTAAAGCTGCCTCTGTCATCAGTGTTCTGAAAGTACTTTGTTTGGCAACTGGAGCAAAAGTAGCATCGCAGTCTTCACCAAATTATTGTGAGTATTACTGCGATGGTGGTGCTGCGGTAGCATTGTCACCTCACAGTTAGACGTTGCCCGTTCGATTCTCAGTTAGAGCGTCTTCTGTGTGGCGACATGCGTGAACGGGCGTTCCTTCATTGAAGGTTGTGCGTTAGGCCCAGCAAGCAAGCACGTAAAACTCTACTGCCAATCATTAGCGGACTGGAGTTCCGCTGTGGCGACCCCTAACTGGGAAAAGCCGAAAGACACAAACATTGTGAGTATCCTTTTGCAACTAACCTTGCCTTGTACCTACAGACTTTCTCTTCAGTCATATTTTGCTTTAAAAACCCATTTACATTTGATTACATGTTTACCTTGAGATAACTCTGAAAGTGTCCATGTCTGGAGTTCATTGAGTGATGTCATCTCTTCATCAGCAGCTCTAATCCACATTTGTTTCTCATGTGGTGTCAGTTTTTGCATTTCTTCCCATGAAACTGGCTCAGCCTGAACTGCTGTGTGAGCCATATAAGACAAATGTATAGGTGGAATACCTTTATCGTTTCTTGTTGATTTCTTGACTGAAGTAATTTGTGGTTCAGTGTCTTCCACATCCCTTTTTGAATGGTCTGCAGTAATTTCTGTTTCTGTTTAGCTTTGTTCTTGTTTTTCTTGTGACACGGATGTGGATTTTTCCTCAGATTGAACAGTTTGTGTCAGTTCCTGAAACAATGAACACACAGAAATTTCATCAACAATTACACTTCTTCTGATTGTTACCTTATTTTCTGTCTGGCTGTAAAATTCTGTATCCTTTTTCAGACACTGTAACCCACAAGTATACCTTCCTTTGCACATTTGAGAACTTTTTCTTTGGAATGTGCACATAAGTATTATGTCAAAAAATGTGATGTCTCTCAAATCTTGCTTCTTTCTGTTCCACGGTTCATATGGAGTTTTTTCTGTTGTTTTTCCTGACAAATGATTTTGGCAATAGCATGCAGTCATGATAGCCTCGCACCAGTATGTAGTAGGCATATTAGCATTGAAAAGCATGCTCCTTCCCCTTTCACAGGGATTCCAATTTATTATCTGTGCAACCCTGTTTTGTTCTGGGTTATATGGTACAGTAGTCTGGAACATAATCCCATGTTTTCTGAGAATGGATTGTGTTGTGCCACTTGTATATTCAGACCTGTTGTCTGTATGTAGCACTGTGGGCATTCTGAGAAACTCATTACTTACTTGAGCTAGATACTGTTTTAACTTTGTTGATACTTCATCCTTGTTGTGTAACAGGTACAATGTGCTGTACCTGGAATAATCATAACTGAAACTAAGAAAATACCTCTTCTTTCCTGGAGTCATGTTTTTCATTGGTCCACAAAGATCTGAATGAATTAAGTCTAGAGGTTTTTGAGCTCTACTGTTGCTCTGTTTTAGAAAATGGCTTTCCTGTCATTTTCCCTTAATGCAGCTGATACATTTCATTATTTGATCATACTGGCTAATTTTTACACTACTTGCATAGTTATCCTTTACTATTTTCTTTATTGGGTCAGGACTTCTGTGCCAAGTGTGAATTCAGTTTGAATGTTTTTCCTCTTTGGCTGTATTAACCATTTCTCTGCAGTTTAGCTGATACAGCTCATATGCGATTTTGGTCTTACCAGTAAACAATCCCCTTTAGTAATGACACAACTGTCACCTTGAAAAGTCACTTTGTAAGCTTCCTCACTGATGATAGCTTACCTTCAAGATGAGGCACATACAGAACATTTCTCACGTCTATCTTTCTGGTAATATTCTGAAAGACAGGACAGTAAATAAAACCATCTCTGATGCTTTCTGACTTTATATCTGCCCATTAGCTGTGGTGATTTTTTTCTCTTTTGCTTTGATCTAGTTGAGTGTAGAAATGTCTGTCATTGGTCACGTGACTTTTAGCTTCTGAGAAAAATGCACCATTCCTACACAGATGAGGCCCAACTTTTGGACTCAAATGCATACTCAGTGTCTGAAGTGACATCTGCTTCTTCCATTTGTTGTGTACTTAGCTTGTCTTTGCATTATAGTTTTATAAATTCTGCAATTTGCCTTTAAGTTTCCTGTTTTTTTTTTACACAGAAAACAATTACGTGTTTCTAGCTGCATATTACTGTTTTTATTTCTGTTTTTCATCTTTAAAGCAGCCTCTGAACTGGACACACTTTCACTGTTTATGCTTTCTATTGTGTACTCATTATTCATCCACAAGCTTGCCTGTAACATACTCTAATGTCAGTTCATCATCTGAAAATGCAGCAAATGATGTAGCAAATATTTCATAACTTTCAGGTAGACCACTATGTAAAAGTGCCGCAATATGAACATTTTTTATATCCTCCCCAATACATCTCGGCCTTTCAACCATTTCTAAGGTATGCCTTATATAATCATCCATATCTTGGTCTTTCATCAGTGTGGTTTGATATAGTTTTCTAACTGAATAAAGTTTATTGCTGAGATTAGCTCTTTCATGTACCTTTTGCAGTTCCTCCCACATTTCCTTAATGGTTTCACAGTTGCATACATGTATAATCTGATAATTATCTATAAAAAGGGAGATCGTGCTCTGAGCTTTTTGATCCTTTTCTATCCGCACCACTTCAGGATCTGCAAGCCTGACTTCATTTCCATGTTTCCATGTACCTTCTCTAATTACAAGCATCCTCATCTTGAATTTGCAAGCCTGGTAGTTCTGGTTCATCAGAGTCACTACTGAAAGCTTTGCTGAAGAAATGTCGGTAGCCATCTTTACCATTTTCTCCTTAATTTATCTGTCAGTGTATCTTGCACTTACTTGCTGTAGCTGGTTGTATCTGGGTGCCAGGGTGTCTAGGTACTAGGATTCATAACCTGTTAGAAAAAAACTTCTTCTGGTTACAGCAAATAGACGCTTACAGCCTGATGGCAGTCTTAATCAAGGTACCTTGATTTCCTTCTTTTCTAATGTCATGAAACACACTGCACAAGGAACAGAAAATTACAGCAAGCATACTACCATAACTGCCCAGCAGAAAACACTGCCATCTTGTGGCTAAGCCTATAATTACACATATATATTATACACATAAATAGTAGTTGTTGCTACATGCATGTCTAACACTCATACATTAGTACATTAGTAGATGTTGAGCATTGTACATTTCAAGAGGTGTATTATTAGGTTTGTCAAATAGATAACAAATCATGTGATTAGTAAATTGAAATTCAAAGAAATGGAGGTGAAGGAAAAACTAGGTAGGACAGAAAATGTTAATATTATAGTTAAAAGGTGGGTTATAAAGTGCATTTATAGACAATAGCATATATGGCTATCATAATGTTAATATTATAAATATAGAGGTAGGGGGTGGGCAGTGTCACAAAATTACATATTAGTCTTAAACTGCGAAGAGGTGACCTGTGTCTTAGATACAAGGCATCCTCTGCCCAGAACTGATGGATTTTCTGCACATCGACAAATCACATGGCATGAAAAATCCTCAGTCTAGGGATCTAATCCTCTTCTGTGGCATCATCAGAACATTTCTGAGGGACAGATTTATCTTGCAAAGGATCCCTCCACTCTGGAATAGATTCCTCATTCACATAAAACAAAGCTTATCTCTGTCCATATTCAATCTGGATCTGTGGTGGGAAACAGAAAATGAAACCCAGGAATGCACCCTGAACTACTAATGGACTGAAGCAACTCCAAAATGCTTCATCTCATGTATGGGTTTCCTCAAATTATCTGTTGGTATGATCCCACATATTCGCACTAGGTGTAATAAATAACTATTGACCATGGGATGAGTAAGGCCAGTCTAACACCAAATGGGATAGATTAATTAAAGGACCAAAAGGGGAATTGGCTACACTTAAAATGGCCTGCAAGGGCAGCTAGCCTAGTATTTACAGTAAGCTTCAAATGCATATTCTTGCTCTCCATTAGGTGGCCATATAGCAGCAGATTAGACAGCTGCACATTCCACCATGGTAGGTAAGCCAGTGTCAGCCATTCACTCTCACTTCTTTTGTTAGATCTTTCAGCACTCTGGTCACTAATTAATTGTGGGTCATTTAGGTCACATCACCTCTACACCACAAAGCAAGCATTAGCTGATCAGCAACATTCACTTCCTTTGTTCAAGAAACTGACCTTTTGCTTGCAACTCCTTAGCACTGTTATGGGCCAAGACCAGCTTATTAAAATGTATATTAATTTCAGTTTATTAATGATGCTATAATATGATTGTAAAAAAAGCAAATATAATTTGTATGCAGGACTGGAAAATACAGCTTCATAAGCCACAGTATTACTGTTCATTTTAAACTGCATTATTTTAGTATGTAGTAAGAGAGAATAGTATGTGTTGCATAAAGTGAGGCATGTAGTTCTTACACTGACTCCTCCAGGCTAGGAGTGCATTGATGCTATGGTAGATTTGAAACATCCAAGGTCAGAAACAAGACCCCTTGGAAGCAGGTGAATCATGTATAGGAAGGTATCCACGTGAAGTCGGAGGCAAAAATCATGAGGGATGAGGACATTTGCAAAGTTTTCTATAGGACAAAGTCATTATAACGTCATGAAATTGCATGAGCAGTTTGATAAGAAAATGTATAAAATTTCAGTTTATGTATGTAAAGTGACAATGCTTCATCAATTATTATGAAGACTAACTCCTAGCGCTGTAAGAATAACATTTCTGTTTGCACATCCTGAAGTGTTGTTCCTGACTAAAGGCATATAAAGTAAATTCTTAATGTTATTTATTTATGACTTTAACATTTTGGTGCCGTGACTTGGATCTGAACTTTGGTATTGCTGCAGGGCAGTTCTGGAATAAGGCCCATCACAGATTTTCTGTGAATTCCACACTGCTTTGTTTGAAATAGTCAGATACTCAGATGTGCAGCTATTCAGGGTGTGCAAACATACTAGCCTTGGCGGGGAAATTGTTTTGTAAGAGGAAAAGGGTTGGTTTGTGATTTTTCTTCTTCTTTTATTTTAGACAATTTTAGCAAATGTTGGTGCATGACTATGCTTGTAGTATAACTTCATAACTGTGTTTGTAGTGTAAGTGCATGACTGTGTTTTTGTTTGACTGAGTGGTTGTAAGATATACAAGTAATAGTGGGAGGACCCCACAGTAAATGAGTATAGTAAATGTATGTGCACATACAGTAAAAGACAAATTAATACAAGTAGGTGCCTTATGTCGAGGGTGGTACCCTCAGGATTGAAAGGTAAGAAGTATGAGAGATGTTTTTATTCTGTCAATGTATGAATGTATGAGAAAGAAAAGAAAAAGTTAAAACCTAAAAGTAAAGTTAAAACAAGTTCATGAGCCCACTGCATGATTGGGACATAGACTGTAAAGTTAAAACAAGGGCATGAGCCCACTGCATGATTGGGACATAGACTATGCAACAAGTTCATGAGCCCATAGCATGATTGGGACGTAGACTATATACTGTTAAAAAAAATTCATGAGCCTACCACATGATAGGACATAGAGGTATGCGTTGTTAAAATAAATTCATGAGCCTAAAAGCATGCTGGGACTTAGTGTGATTATGTGAAAATACCCTCAGAGGGTCTAAAAGAGTTGTCAGTTCTAGACGCAGTACCTATCCGCCCCGTTATCCTGGCCACAATGCTGGAGCTGTAACTTTTGAGCTCACGCAGGGACAAAAGCAAGGGGGTGCTGTGGGAAAAGGCTGATCGAAACCTCTCCTCTGTTGCTGCACGCCGACAGACTTCCTACACTTCCCTCCCTGTATGGTGTGTGGATTACTGCAGTTATTTTCTGTCTTATGAATTGCCAGGATCCAGGAGTTGTAAGGTAAGCCTAACATTTTTATTATTATGATTTATAAAATAAGAAAAATGGGAGCAAAGATAAGCAAGCAAGATCAAATCCCTGAAAATGGAACAGCTGCATATTTTATGTATTTTAACTATGGGAAGGAACGTTGTAAATATCTGTACGGCTAGTTTCGGCTTACTAAGAATTATGCTGGTGGGGTATTTCCATTAAATGGAACTTATGATAAGACTTAATTGCTGACATTGAAAGGCATTTTGGAAAAAAAAAAAGCAAAGCAAAGTAAGTGGGGAACAAGTGACAGCATTTTGTTCTTGGTACAGTAAAGCACTTAAAAGGGAAAAGGAGTCAGCATTAAGAAGTTTGCAGAATGGTAATAAGAAATTGTTTCAACAAGTAAGAAAGTTTAAAAGGCAGTACAGACCAGTAAAAAGGGATCCCTTTATTTATTTATTTTTATTTATTTTATATTTGTTGACCGGGTTTGTCTGACTGGGCTACAAATGCCCATTTTCAGCGGAGGCCCGAGGAGAAAAGCTCCAACAGAAAATAGAAATTTTACATATTAAATACATATATAAATATATTCATCAGTACCATAGATTACTGCATTACAGTGCCACACATTACATTCATCAGTACCACACATTATTGCATTACAGTGTCATACATTAAACTGTGGCAATAGAAATACATAGAAATACATTCATCAGAGGGATACATTCATAATTACATATTATATACATAATAGTGCAATAGTTACATAGCTGAAATATTTTACTAGTTATGTTTGTACAGTGATGTACCAAGAGGAGAAGATAAAGTAGTAAGTTTGTTTATTGAAGGGAAGGAAGATAGAAGAGAAATAGAAGGTTATAGGGGAGTGTTTATGGGGGATAATTACATTGCCAGGTCCATTTTTCATGAAGGTGTTTTTTTTTGTACCGGTTTTGAATTGATTGGGTTGTTCAATGGATCTTATATCTAGTGGTAGGCTATTCCAGGCCTTGGAGGGGTTATAGCTATAGGCTAGGTAACCCATTTTGGTCCTTGGTTTGTAGATTTTTAGTAGGCCTTGTTCAGAACTGTGGAGTAATCTAGTGGGTAGGCAATGAGAGATTAGAGATGAGATAGTTGGACAGAAAGGGGGTTTGTAGAGAATGGAATGAATAATCTGAAACTGATTATACTGAAGCAGGTTAGGTAATTCTAGCCAATTTAGTTCTTTTAGTGAGAGACAGTGATGGGATTTGTAAGAATTTTGGGCAACAAATCTGGCAATCCTGTTATAAGTTGTTTCTAACTTGTTTAGTAGTCCACTGTTGAGGCTGGTGAGAATTTGGGAGCTATAAAGTAAAGTGGGTAAGAGGTAGGCATTTGCAAGGCTTAGTTTTGATGTTTTGGGAAGATATTTTTTGCTTCTATAGAGGAGACCTAACTTGAGATGTGTTTTTCGGATACAATTATTGATGTGTAAATCAAAGGTTAGTCTATCATCAATGGCAACACCTAAGAGTTTTGTACTGGTGTCCACCTGTATTTAAGTATTATTTTGTGACAGTATGGAGAAGGAAGACTTTATGTGGTTAAGGTTTTTAGGGAGAAAGAGTAGTAATTTGGTTTTCATTGGATTAAGGATAAGTTGGTTTTCAGATAGCCAGTTTTCTACAGCGTTAAAAGAGGACTGTATGTCTGATTATAGTTGAGTTGGTGATTCAGCAATAGTGATAAGTATAGAATCATCTGCGTATTGTATCAGTGAGGACCCAGGACAGGAAGAGTAGAGAAGGTTGGTAAAGATGTTAAAAAGAAGGGGCCCAAGGATGGAGCCTTGTGGAACACCTGTTTTAACAGGAAGAAGAGGAGGGAAAGCTGAGAGCCATTTGACTGATTGGAGTCTATCAGAGAGATAGCTGTTAAACCAAGATATGGTGGATGGAGAGAAGTGTAAGTTTGCTAGTTTAAGGAGAAGAAGTTTATGAGAGACTGTATCAAAGGCTTTAGAGAGGTCAATGAAGAGACAGGAAATAAGTTTGTTACTGTCTCTAGCTAGAGATACAGAGTTTATGAAAGACAGAAGAGCTGTTGTAATGCTGTGCATGGGACAAAAGCCATGTTGGGTAGGTGTGAGTAGATTTTCTTGCAGAAGGTAGTGTAAGACTTGATTGTGTATACATTTTTCCAGAATTTTGGAAAGTGGTGAGAGTATGGGACTACATTTATTTATATCTGTAGAGTTTCCTCCTTTGTGTATTGGAAGGGTGTAAAATTGCTTCCAGATGGAAAGGACTGTGGATTCTTTAATAGAGCTGCTTATTAGAATAGAAACTGGGAAAGTAAGAACATCAGCAGCAATCTGAAGGAATGTGGAGGGAATGTTGTCTATGGATGTGGAGCAAGGTTTTAATTTAGAAAGTAGAGTTTTAATATAGTTAGTGGAGACAGGTTTGAGGGAGAAGGTAGTGGTAGGGTTACTACTGATAGAAGAGTTTGAACTATTAGGTCTATTATTATTGGTGGCATGGTTTGTGTCTTGATTTAGTAATTTGGATATTGAGTCTATAAAGTAGTTGTTAAATATGGAGGCAGTTTCCTCATGTGTTTTGTCATGATGAGGGTTAGGGGAGGCTTGCATACCTGGGTGTAGTATTTGATTTACAGAGTACCAGAACGTTTTAGGGTTGGATTTAAAAGTAGAAGATGGATTACTATAGAAGTTTTTCTTATCTTTATTTATGTGACTTTTGGCAAGATTTCTAAGCTCCTTATATTTCTGGAGGTCTGGTTGATGTTTAGTTTTAGTCCAAATTTTCCATGCTCTGTTTTTATTTTTCAGTAGTGCACGTGTGTTTACGGCCAGCCATTGGGCTATGTTAGGCTTTATGTGGACTGTTCTAAGGGGTGCCACAGAATTTAAAATACTAAGGAAAGTGGAGTTAAAAAAGTGGACAGCTTCATCCAAAGGGAGTAGTTTTAAGGGATCCCAGTTCACTTTTGATAGTAAAGATTTGAAAGTTTCACGATTAAAGTTTGTTAGTTGTCGGTGTTTGTTAAACCTTTGAGGTTTAGCTTGATGGGATGTGTATCTTACTATATTTACTGGACAATGATCACTTAGGGAATTTGGTAGCATTTCAAGGTTATGGTATTTGGAGGGGTGAGAGACAAGAATTCAGTCAAGGAGAGATGAGGCTGTATGACAGTTACTGAAATAAGTGGGATCAGAGATGAGTTGAGTAAAGCCGTAGAGATTAAGGTGTTGTGAGGAGTTTTGAGAGGAGAGAGATAGCCAGTTAATGTTGACATCCCCAAGAATGATAGTTTCATTTGGGATGTGTTGGGAGATATGAGCAAGCATATTTTCCAGTAGGGGGATAGTATCACCTGGTGGAATGTAAATTTCTACAATGGTGATAGTGGAATGACTATTAATATTTAAGTTTACAGATAAAATCTTGGCTGGGGAGAAGGTTTGGGATGTAAAAGTAGAATTACAAATGGTAAGGTGGGGTTCCGGCGTGTAGCTTGCAAGACATTTCCCTGCGAGCTACATCGCCGAAACCAAATGGCTGCATCAGCACTTTGAGTAGTGCAATTTGGCTGACAAGCATAGCCGCTGCAGCTGTAATCTATGAACGGGCAGAGGCAGCCGTACAGGATGTGTAACACATTCCTTATTTTCATTCAAGGAATGTATTTATTTAATTATTTATTTATTTTGTTGTCAGACCTGTCAGACTTGACAACAAAATAAATAAATAATTACATAAATACATTCCTTGAATGAGAATAAGGAATGTGTTACACATCCTGTACGGCTGCCTCTGCCCGTTCATAGATTACAGCTGCAGCAGCTATGCTTGTCAGCCAAATTGCACTACGGCAAAGTGCTGATGCAGCAATTTGGTTTCGGCGATGTAGCTTGCAGGGAAATCTCTTGCTAGCTACACGCCGGAACCCGGTAAGGTGGTTAGAGTGTAGGATAGCAACACCTCCACCTTTCCTTTTTGGTCGATCTAGATGGTGTATACTAAAGCCAGAAGGTAAGATCTCTATGTCTTGCTGTTAGGATTTCAACCAGGTTTCAGTCAGAACAAGGATATCAGGAGTAAGGTGGGAGATCCAAGCATGTCATTCACTTACTTTGTTCAGAATACTCCTAGTGTTTATTGAATAGAAGGAAAAATGTTTGTTTGAGAGATTATTAACTTTGGGGTTAGGAGGGCTAGCAGTGGAGTGTGTTGGACCAGGGTTGGGATGGATGTCTCCAGCTAAGAGAATGTTTTTGTGGAGGTAGATGAGTTTGAGCATATTAGCAGTGGGGGTGTAGTATTTGGTTTTGTGTTTGGTAGGGGTGAGTTGGATGTTAGGTAAGTGTATTTTTGGTAAGGGAGTATTTAATGAGAAGATATATGGAAAAATGGTGAAGGTTTATATGGCTACAGCAATTTGGGTTTGTAGGGGAGATATGTTTGGGGTGTAAGTGGATGTTAAGTGATGTGAGTGTAAGAAGGAGGAGTAGGAGAGGCTGTAATAGATGGATGTAGTTAGAAATGCTTAGCTTTTACTCTTGGAGGAGTACATATTTTAGGGTGTTTTTAGTTAATAAAACGCACGGGAGTACAGTTTTTTGGTCTATTAGATAGTGGATAATAGTGTAAACCAGCTAGTACCAGTAGAGGGGGTTGAAGTTAGAATATTTAGTTGTATCAAGTGGATTGAGGTATACTCTATTATGGAGTGAAAGACAGGAGGGGGACGGTTATGTTGTCAGAGGTGCAAAGTAGTTAGCTATAAAGGAAATGATATGGGGGCATACCTCCCAACTGTACCGAATTACTCAGTAAAAAACGAGTTTCGGGGTTAAATAATGGGGTGCCACGATTCCCAAGTGGCGCCCCTTCATTTCCGATTTATTTTTAAACATTTATTTAAAAATTTGCGGTTTCGCTGATGTCATCACGTACGCGATGACATCAGCAATGTCAGTTCTGCCAACCAGTCGGAATTCATCTCAAGCCCATGCAAGGCACGTATTTCTGGTAAACACGAGCGGGAACTGTTTGGATTTATTTTTTCTGCTGCTGCTGGCTTCTCTTTAGCGTGGAGAACTGCTCTGCTTGGATTTAAAGTAAACGCAAGCGGGAACTGTTTGGATGGCTTATGTTTAGCGTGCCATGGAGAACTACTGTTTGGATGTATTTTTTCTGCTGCTTAGCATAGCGTGGAGATTTATTCTGTATTTCTGTCATGAGCAGATTATGCTGGCTGGGACTAGAGGTAAGGTGTGTGTGTGTGTGTGTGTGTGTGTGTGTGTGTGTGTGTGTGTGTGTGTGTGTGTGTGTGTGTGTGTGTGTGCATGTGTGTGTGCAGAGTCTAGGGCAAAAAAAGACTGTAAGGGTTATTTCTTGCCTTATGTGCGTGCAAGAGCTCAGAGAAACTTTTAAGATGAAAAGAGAAATGGCACAGCAGTCTGCAGACGTGTATGTAATGTATTGCTTTTCTGTTAAGCTTCTAATTCTGCAGTTTCAGAAAGTGTATTGGGTATTTGTGTTTTTTCTGTTTAAGTCAAGCTGAAATGAGAAACGGGCCAACGTGGCAGTTATGTGCAAGAATGGCAGAGTGTTTATTTTATTTTGGGTCAGTACAACGTATTATGAGAAAAAGACCTTCAGTTGCTTAACTTACTTTATTGTTTTGTACTTACTACATGATTTTTTTTTAAAGTCATGCAATTATAGAATGACAGCAAACGAGGCTAGCTGAAAGCCGGGTTACTGTTCTATTAAACTTCAGTTCTAATTGAGAAACTGCAGTCTGCAGAAGTGTATTGCTTTTTCTGTTAAGCTTCTGATTTTTTGTGTGGTATTGCTTAATGCAGGAGTCAATTGCTTTGTGTGTGGTATTGCTTACTACAAAAGTCAATTGCTTTGTGGTATTATTGCTTACTGCAATTAAGATAGCTCCTACTTGTGGTCTGTTCTTCTTAAAATTTGTGGTTTCTGGCAAATCAGTGAGAACTGAATTCACTAAATAATGATGGCCATTTAAGTTTCAGTCATCCTATCTTTCAGGAAGTGCATGGTAACACAAAACATTTTATTCTAGCAACTTTTCTAGGATTATACAAGCAATGTTTAAAGTGTCCCTGATTTTGGGCCTTTGCCCCTCCCCATAAATGTTGGCTTTTTCCAGATGCCTTGTGCTGCATAGTTATTAGGGGGATCGAACTTTAGTGCTGCTTATGGGATGCCTGTTTGTGTTAGTAGCACAACAGGTAGAATGCTTGCTTTTTAATGCAGAAGGCTGTGGGTTCTACTCCCGCATTATGTAGCTAGATTTCTGATACTGCACTGTGTACTTTTGGTGTGTGGATGCTGTAGTCCTAAGAATGTCTAATTTGGCGGAGAATGGAGATACCTAGTAACTATGAACCTGTTATCAGTTTGCCATCCATTCCCTATTGCAATATTAATAGCTTACCATTTTTAATGCAGTATAGGCAATTTATTCCTCAAGGACAACAGGCACTTTATTTTTTAGATGAAGCAATGAAATATAAAGTTGTTTGCTAGCAACAAGCTGTTCGTTACTTACAGATCTCTTTAATGTGAATTATTTAGATGACTTTTCCTTTTGCAGAGATTGTGCATATTTATGGATACTGGTGGATTGTAGAAGTTTGACTAAGGCTGTTATGATGGAAAAGTTCTGAACTGGGGTACTGAGCAGTTTTGTCATAATTGGTTTGTGCATTTTGTTTCACTGCTTACTGGGAAAATGTTCAAAACAAATTTAAAATGCGCTCTAACAAGTGTGCTGTATTCAAGGAATATAGTTTATAAGAATACAAGGAATATAATTTAATACAATCAGGAAGGTGCATCAAAAAACACATGTATGACAGCCCAAAGGTAATCTTTATCCACCACTGGCCAGATGCATTTTGTTTGGATGTGGTGTGGGTTTCAATGCCGTTTCAATGAATGTGACTTTCAAGGGCAGAGAAGTTTTAATGTCAAGTCTATTTTCATAGTGAGACAGTATTGTTTTGTTTAGTGTATGTTTGTTAGTGTTTGTGCATTATTGTGCTGCAAAATGTAAAACTAAAATCCAAATAATCATTGTAGTAAAGCACTATGCACATATTAGTGTTTATGGTAAATGGGGTGAAATAGCCAGGTAATGGAACATTGGAATGACTGCAGGGGAACTCTGGTGCCATATTTTGGTTGTCTGTTCTTTAGTTTGCATTTGAAAGTTGGTATCCCACAATTCCATTGGAGTGGGTGGGGTTACATAACTATGTATGCAAATTAGATGTTAATCAGCGTACAGATTTGTACCTATTTTTCATGGGCCTTGTCCAGATTTTTGATGTTTCCAGGTTGAGAGGTATGATGGGGGGGTAGGAATGGGGATGGGAAGGGAGCGGACAGAGCAGGTTGAGCCAAGCCCAGAGTCAAGCACAATCACTAAAAACTCTAACAGAATAAAGTTATGTACTGTTCATAGTAAGAATAAGAGGTTTTGTTGCAGAGTACTATCAGGTAAGAAATAACTTAAAACAGGCTGGGTAAGAAATGTCTTAACACAGGCTAATTAGTCCAGCGTGTAATAGACATAAGTTTCTTGAAACTAACAGGCAATCTATTAAGAAATGGGGGGGGAGTTCCTTGTTGCCAAGCTACTTTACAGCATACCATCTTGTGAAAGAGTACAGTAGATAATGCCTTAAATTTGTATATTGTAAAATGTAAAAACTAAGCCAACATACTTTGCAGATAAGCAGATACTGCAAGGTAAGAGAACAGAGCTGTGTGATGAGCGAGTTTCGTTGCAACCGTTTAATGTAGCATGCAGGAGTTTTAACAGTATGATGTCAGTATGGAGATAAAATAGACAAACTTGACTGATAGCTGAGGAGAGAAAAAATAATAAAAACTGTTACCAAATATGGTGTTTAGCACACAAAAGATAGATGGAGGTATTTTAGAGAGGACAGAAAGAGAAACTCAAACAATATAAACACAAACTGTTAAGACTACCACATCTGCATTCACTCTAGCAAAGTAGTACAAATGCAATGATACACAAAATTTTGCTTTAAAACGCTGCTACAATTAATAAATATACTTAGAAAAAAACAGTTAATGCAGATGTGTAATACGGGTGAAAAAGTGATACATTCCTCTGAACATAGCAGAACACACAGTCACAGCTAGACAGCAGGCTATTACACCTGTTGCAGTAAGCATTATATAACTACAGCATATTTGAAATGTATGACAAGTAAAAAGTTGTTACTAAAACAGGGAAAACAGTAAGCAAACAAATGCATTAACCAATGGAGAAAACTCACAGCAAGATAGCTTGGTCCATAGTAAGACAGCTAAAACTACTGTAGATGAACCAGACATGAAAGTATACAGTGCAGCATTTATAATAAGTACCTGTCTTAGCAGGTTTGGAACAAACTAAAAATGGCCAAAAAGCAGAAATGTCTAAAGAGGATAATAATCCTCCAGTAGCTACTGCACCTCACCCCCATATGTACCGGTACAGGTGGCCCCTGTACAAGATTCTGCTGTTTCTCAGACCTCTGCATTTTTTGAGCACAAGGTCAGCATGGTAATGTTACAGCTCAACTTAGTTCTGCTGTTAGCTCTCATCTTTAAAACAGCATCTGCAGTTAAAAAGTTGTTTTTCCTTCCTTCTTCCTATCATTATCAACAACCTTCTACATTTCCAACAGGAGCACTAGTGTTTGACACTCCTGTGGCTCATCACAAGCGCACACATGATAGGGTAGGACAAGAGGCTATTGCCTCTGCAAAAGATTATTTTGGCACCTTTAAAAAAATGGGGGGCTAATGCTGATTTGCATACTATGTCTACATGTTTTCTAACTAAAAGAAGAGAAAAAAAAAAATCCATAAAGGTTTAAGGAAAAATCGAGAAAAAAAACTATTACAACCCTACTTTAACAGATTTAAATCAAATGCTTTGGAAAGTTACTCCAATAAAATAAAAACACAGTTGCTTAAAAAGGCTAAAATACATTTTATTCCCACAGAAAATACACTAATATAAATAAAAGGATAGCACTGGTAAATTATAAAAGTGTGTCAGGCATGTAGGCAAAATAAAGAGAAAGCCTCTGCAGATTATTTAAGTTATCTTAAAGTAGTGTTTTATAAACATTCAAAAATGCCAGACTCAAATGAACAGGCTAAACCAGCTATTGCAGCTGCCTTTGTGCCAGGTTTGCAAGCCCTGTACAAAATAAAATAAAGCAAGTGTTTATAGACTGGCAGAAAAAAAGACTTAAAGTCCTTATTAAGTGCTACAAATCACCGTACTGATTATGGCAGGGTAATAAAACAAAAATAAATCTTAATCCCTTTGCTGCCACTGAATCAAAAAAGACCCTATGTTAAAGTAGAAATAAATGCAACGCCAGTTCTATTCTTGGTGGAACTAAAAACACTAGGTCTGTATTAAAAGTTATTCAGACAGTTAAATACCAGTATAGGAACAAAGTAAAGGCAGTTGGTGAAACAAATGCTACTGTTACATACCCTGTTTTAAAACCTATACCCATTTCTTTAGGTCTAATTGACAAGAAAGGCATTATTTTCTTTGAGTACAACTGCAACAGTAAATCTTCTGCGTGAGCTGGGTGGTACCGTTTGCTGTATACCAGAGGGGGTGTTTCTAAATATTCCAGTAAAATCAGTGGGGGAAGTGTTATAATTCTTAGCAAAAGCTGGGAGGAGCCTTTTTGAAGGCATACAGACAACTAAAAACTGCTGCAGCAGGTACCTGCTAATTTATGGGTTAAACATGCTAATAAATTCATTATATTAAAATCTGCAAAACCATTAAAAATAAAATGAAATCCATCAAAACCACTCCCCAGAGCTCCACAATATCCACTAAAGCCAGAAGCAGAGCAGGAAATCAAACCTGTAATGCCATCTCTAATACAGCAAGAAGTAATATTACCAGCTAAAAGCCCTTGTAATACTCCTATTTTTCCAGTGAAAAAAGCCAGAAAAGAATACTTACAGATTTGTACAAGACTTGAGGGCTGTAAGTAATGCAGTACTACCTACTTATCCTTTTGTTCCAAATCCAGCAACAATATTAAGTTGAATACCACCTACAGCGAGTTACTTTTCTGTAATAGATTTATGTTCAGCATTCTTTTCTATACCTATTCACCCTAACAGTCAGTTTCTGTTTGCTTTTACTTATCAAGAGACAACAATATACCTGGACACTGTTGCCACAAAGATATACTGAATCTTCTTCATTATTTTCTCAAATTCTACAAAAGATTTGGAAAATGTGACATTTTCGGGTGGGTCTGTCTTAGTACAATATGTAAATGATTTACTGATAGCACCAAATTCCTTTCAGCAATGTTAACAAAATACCTTGCATCTTCTGACTATCCTTGCAGGAAAAGGACACAAAGTGTCAACAAAAAAATTACAGCTGTAGTTATACCTCATGTACGTTATCTTGGTCATTTAATATCTCAGAGTAGGATCTTACAGTAGTTATCCCTCAGTCTGAATCATTTTTATTACTTAAAATGAAACTCATCCCTTCTTGACTGCACGTCTAACTAGAAATGAACTTACACTTCTTTCTGATCCATCTATTTCTCTGATCCACTGTCCTGTTCTAAATCCTGCATCTCTGTTGCCTACTGCTGAGGATGGTACAGAGCATGATTGTGTGTATAACTATTTGCTTTCTCCTAGGGTGGACTTAAAGGGCACCCCTATACCCAGTGGTGACATGCATCTGTTTGTGGATGGCTCCTGTGAAAGAGATCAATCATTAAAGTTGATCTTGGAAATAGCAGTCCGCACCGGGGAAACAATATTGTTGCAACAAAGATTAGGGGGTGTTCACTCTGCTCAAATAGCTGAGCTAGTGGCTTTGCAAAAAGCCTGTGAGTTAGCCAAAGACAAAAGGTGGCCAATATTTTTACAGACAGCTGTTATGCTTTCGGGGTGGTACATGACTTTGGGCAACTTTGGAGAGAGAGAGGGTTTTTAACCTCTTCAGAAAATCACATTAAAAATTCAGGGTACATAAAATTATTGTCAGATGCACTTTTGTTACCTAAAAAGCTGTCTGTAATCAAATGTTGTGCACATCAAAAGGGACAGAATATTGTTACCAAAGGTAATAATTTGGCAGACCAAACTGCTAAACAAACAGTAGTAAATTGTTGTAAACATCTTTGTATGTTGACAGCAACAAACTACAACAGTAATGATGTGTTTGATTTTGCAAAATTGTCAGCCTTTCAATCTGAAGCATCACAGGGAGAAGTTTTGAGGTGGCTCAAGGATGGATGTAAAAATCCTCTAATAGCATATGGCGACATCAGAATGGCTGACTGGTGGTGCCTGCCTCTTTGCTACCTTACCTAGTAAGGGCATATCATCTACTGGCCCATTCAGGGAAGACAGCTTTATTTAATCAAATTACCCGAAATTGGTATGCACCTCATGTCAGTATGTACAAAATTGTAGTATTTGTTTAGAATATAACATAAGCAAACATGCCAACTGCAAATCTGCATGTTTACCTCCACCCTGGGGACCTTTTGTTAATATACAGCTGGATTTCATCCAGATGCCTAAGACTAATAATTTACAATTTATTTTGGTGGTAGTGTGTATGTTCTCAGCATGGGTAAAACTTACCCACATCGCAAAGCTGATGCAGTCACAGTTATTAAACAATTGTTATCTAATTATATACCATAATTTGGTATACCCAGCATTGATAACAGTGACCAGGAAACTCATTTTAATAATAATCTGTTTAAAGAGTTATGTAAAGCTTTTAATACTAAGTTGAGTCTTCACTGTCCCAACCATCCCCAGTCATCTGGATTAGTGAAAAAGGGTAAACAGGACCTTTAAAAATAAAATGTCAAAGATTTGTGCTGAAACCCACTTAAAGTGGCCTGAAGCCCTTCCCTTAGCATTAATGAGTATGAGGGCCTCACTAAATGCCACCAAAAAATTGAGTTCATATAAGTGGAAAATGCTAATTTAACTTTGTCAGATGATGCTCTGATTTTTTATTGTAGGAGACTCCTCAAAATTTTGCAGCAATATCCTCAAACAGTAAAAGCAGCATTGCCAAAGCCTCTTGACCAACCCTGTCATCAACTACAACCGGCTGATTGAGTCTACATAAAAAAAAAATTTCCAGAGGAAAACTGCCTCAGTCTGAGGTGGAAGAGGCCTTTTCAGGTCCTGCTAATTACTGCAGTTTGCTGTGCAGAACTACCAACGTGGATCCATTCATCTCATTGCAAGACCTGTGTTGTGGGGACCCCAGATGAATCATCGCAGCCAACAGAAGGAGATTAAGGTGTGACAAATAAATCATTTGCCCAGTGAAAAGGTCAACTTCAGTAGCAGTCCATGATAAATCCAGTGATAACAGGTACTTTTGCTAGGTTTCTGCTGCTTTTCCCTTCTATAAACTGGTCAAAAGAAAACAGTTTCTTGCTGGATATGTTCGCATATACCTCATCATTCCAAGGCAGGGATTCCCATTCTTGCATCATAGGTGTTATTTAAAAAGGACCTTAATGACATTAGCTTAACCTGGCATACTGTAACTGATTTTTCAAAGGTTGTGTCTCTTCAGCTTGCAACCACAAAAAATGAAGACACATGTTATGCCAGAAATGGGATTGTACCAGTAGGAAAAAGCAAATGCAATGACACCAGGCATGAAAGTTTGTTAAACTCTTTGCACTTAAAAAGCTATGACTGGGGGCATGGCATGGGCATAATAAGTGACCATTAGTACATCTGTGGTAATCATGCCTACCCCTGGCTGCCTACAGACTGGTCTGAATGTTGCTTTGTAGGCTATATTACTCATGCTATTTAACATTTCAAAAACCCACCAGCAGGTAGACTAAAAAATAAGCAAGCAATCCACTGGGCAGAGCAAGTATTTTCAATCTTTAATCCTGGGTATGGAGTGCAAAGGACAATGCTTAAAATCACTATGCTTGCTCAAATTCTACAAGAGGTAGCCAACGAAACTTCACATCACATCAGAATGACAAATTGAGAAATGACTAAAATGCAAACTGTGTTGTTACAGAATCGAATGGCACTTGATATAATGCTTGCTGCAAAAGGGGGGTTCATGTGACCTCATAAGGAGTCATTGCTGTTCATATATTAGTGAACAGAAAAAACTGTCAAACTTTATGGAACAAAGGGCGAAAGAGTTGAACAGCACATCCAAAAATTGGACACTTGGTTGGACAGTATTTTTGGTAACCTGAAAACTAGCATAATCCAGGGTATTGTCATTGTACTTTTTATTATATCTGTAATCATTTTAGCATTTTCTATTCTAAAGGCTGTGATTACAAAATGTTTAACCTCACCTGCACATAAAATGCCACTGCATGCACAAATCAATGACAGTTCTATTTTAACAAAACAATTATGATGACTACTATGACACTAAGGGGTATATTATCAAGTTAAAAAACATATATATATAATTATATGTATGGTATGACACTAATAGTGTCAGAGGGAGAAAACTGTTATGGGACAAGATCAGCTTATTAAAATGTATATTAATTTCAGTTTATTAATGATGCTATAATATGATTGTTAAAAAGCAAATATAATTTGTATGCAGGGCTGGGAAAATGCAGCTTCATAAGCCACAGTATTACTGTTCATTTTAAAGTGCATTATTTTAGTATCTAATAAGAGAGAATAGTACGTGTTGCATTAAGTGAGTCATGTAGTTATTACAAAAAGGAATTTGTTAGCCTGACTCCTCCAGGCTAGGAGTGCGTTGTTGCTAGGGTAGGTTTGAAACATACAAGGTCAGAAACAAGACCCCTTGGAAGCAGGTGAATCATGTATAGGAAGGTGTTCACGTGAAATCTGAGGCAAAAATCATGAGGGATGAAGACATTTGCAAAGTTTTCTATAGGACACAGTCATTATAATGTCATGAAATTGCATGTGCAGTTTGATAAGAAAATGTATAAAATTACAGTTTTTGTATGTAAAGTGAGAATGCTTCATCAAGAATTATGAAGACTAACACCTAGCGCTGTAAGAAAAAAAAAATCTGCTTGCACATCCTGAAGTGTTGTTCCTGACTAAAGGCATATAAGGTAAATTCTTAATGTTATTTATTTATGACTTTAACAGCACTGTAGTATGCTAAAAAAAGAAGACTTAACCCTTGGAATTTACATGTGTCTGTGAACCATGCATTGCACATGCAATGCAGTAAATTCCATACATGCATTTCAGGAAGTTTATCCAGAGGATTAAGGATCTAGTCAATGGAACACCTCCAGTAGCCTGAGTTACAGGGTCAGATTCTTTCTAACCTCACCCACCTGCTATGTGTCCACAAATCAAATCCTCTAATAAGACAGTGTTCTTAGGTCGGCTCAACAAAGGAAACATTATATTCTCCACAATGGCTAGATAAAGTCAGACCTGGTATTCTAAGAATGCAAAAAAAAAAAAAAAAAATGGACACCAGCTGCATTTATCTGTGTCTTTCCCTCTGATAATTTCATAAACTGAATCACACTTAAGGGTATTGTTTCTGATAATCATGTATTGGTTACACTAAGAAAAAATGTTTTCACTGCCCATTAAATTACTAGAGGTATATCATCAGGATACAGACTGGTCTTATTCACCCTATATTTCTCCATTGTTAGGCGGATCATTGGGATCTACTTCAACATTCTGTGGTTCGCTGATTTGGTATACGAAGATATAAAGGGGATCCAATCATTGGACACAATGGTTCAGATGGTAAGTATTTTACCAAACACATAACACAGTTAAAAGCCATAACTGTTTCCTCACTGAGAAAGTAAAAGATTAACCTTGCTTAGCTATCCAAATAAGAGCTTTCTACTTTTATAAGTTGTGAAAACTCTTACATGGATATCTCTGTCTTACCATTTGGTCTATGAAAGTCCCTGTTTTTCAGAAACACCGGTAATTACAGGATCACTCACTCCAAATCTCTCAACTTGTAATTAATATGATTTCTTGGATGTATATGTTTGGTGCCCTAACCATTCCATACCTGTGTAACAAACTTCCTTTGCATGTTAAATGGTGTAACCACTTGAGAATCTTTCAATTTAAGGCTGAACAATTAGATGGATTTGCATAAATCGATTATTTAATTATTTTATTTATTTAACATTTGTTTACTAGGATAGTCTGACTTGGAGCAAAGCCAATTTTCAGTGGTGGCCCAGGGAGAAACGCTCCGTATGCATGTCTTTGTAACATGGGAGGAAACCAGAGCACCCGGAGGAAACTCACATGAACACAGGGAGGACATGCAGACTCCACACAGAAGGCACCCCACCTAAGAATTGAACCAGAAAACCATCTGTGGTGAGGTGACAATGCAACTGTTGCACTAATTATTCCTTGGTAGTATGGCCCCTATCAATAAGGGAGGTAAACCTATTGGCAGTACTTGCTATGATCAATGGTTGAGCTGTATATTGTTGTTCAAACCACCTGCCTGGTACTAACCTAGCCACATAGACAGTAAACCTAATTCACCTTACTAGACATAACTCCCTGGTCACCTTCGAAAGAACTCATTCAAGTCTAAGGGACTTAGCTGTTTAACAGATAAAAAAGGAAGAAGAAAATTTTTCACATGCTCATAATCGGTGGTTATTCCTTAATAAACAAGTCAAAGTGAAAATATAATGTCACAGTGGATCCTGATGTGCTCTTAACTGCAACTTTATGTTCTTCAGAATGATCCACCAATCCTTTTTAATGCATTTGCATAACAAAAGTAATTAAAAAAGTAACACTGCTAGTGTATGTAAATGAAAAAAAAAACATTCTGTTAATAGCTAAAACAGTTTTATTTTGCCTACTGTGATGAGGGATAAGATGAAGAATGTTACTAAATTATGTTTGTGAGTAAACAATGTATTATATTGCTCTGTGTTGCTATCTCTCTACTCGCTTTCTGTTCTTTTTGTTATCTGCAGTAACATAATCTTGGAGTAAGACTGAGTAAAACATGTTTAAGTGTGTCTGTATGTTATATAAATGAGGCAAGGTTTAAAAAGATATATAGTTGTGTGTGTGTGTGTGTGTGTGTGTGTGTGTGTGTGTGTGTGTGTTTGTGCCTGTTTTATATATATATATATATATATATATATATATATATATATATATATATAAGATATAGTAGCTAATAAGTTAAAATGTATTTTTTCTTATCAAATTTGAGAAATGCTTTTAATTACATGAAACTAGAGAGCATGAATCTCAGACAGGAACTAGATGTCACTACTAATCCTGTATACATTCATTAAAATGACAGCCTTTGTTATAAGTATGAGCTTCAGTGTGCCATGGGAGACCTTATATAATCTTTTCAGAGCAGGTGTTAGCCAAGCACATCAACTCTGAAATAACAGTTACAGAAACACATGATGCTCTGAAAGCAATAGTAGAGTATAACACCATCATTACAGAACCATAATGCAGTTCTGTAAACACTTTGTGACCTTTACTAATGATAACACACATCACAGCTGTAGCAGCATTCACTCAGTAGTAAGGCAAGGGATGTATTCTGAGAAATACTGTAGCTGTTTTTTTTTCCAAATGCATAGTGTTCATTGTCTGTAAAACCTCAGACTCTAAAGATTACAACTAGCAGAAACCTTAATTAGTAGCATTTCAGAGAATGACATACATTTTATTTACCACTAAAATGAAGACTTCAAAACAAAAAGTATAACTATTAGAAGGCTAAAATATATACTTTTTCCTTTGTAAAGATCAGTTCTTCCAAAAAACATACATTTTAATGGCATTGAATATTTTCTGCCCTCTTATGTTGTAATTTCTTAAAATAGTTCACATTTTCAGGAACTGTTGATTTTATCTCATGTTCCTGTCAGTGCACAGATTTTAAAACGAAAATGCCCATGCAGAGCAACTCTGGGGCAGAAAAGTCAATTTGTGCTTAGCTTTCAACTGATGTCATCTGTTAAATAGTTTTTTGTTCAGTCTCATCTACTTTCACCAGCTGGCAGGCAGCCCAGAAGCCTCTTAATTGACCAGCACGGAACAATTTAGCAGTATTACCACAGAAGAAAATGGCCTATAGAATATGGAGTTTGAAACACAATAGAGTATTCCAGAGTCCTTTTTTTTCATTCTGCTGTGAAAGACATTATAATGAAATTTATGAGCCAGTCAAATATTTATTCTCCTCAAAAAAAAAAAAAAAAAAAAAATATCAGAATATGCATTGGTTAGTAGAGTGGTTACCTAATAAAAATAATGATGTACAATCGCATATGCACACACCTGCATGCGCGCGCGTATACACACACACACACACACACACACACACACACACACACACACACACACACACACACACACACAAAACACACACAAACATGGATTAGTGTGCTAAAAGTACAACAATTCAGAAAATTACATAGGGCACTCTTTCTGGCAGGCTGTTATGTAATAGCACATGATTCATTGCTGGTGCATACAAGAGATATTAGATATATTTTAGGAAGTCTTCTTATCAGCACAGCGCGATGAAAGTGGCACAGCACTTTTGCATATCAGTCAAAAAATATAATTAAAACCTTAAGATAAATTTTTCTTAAACTGAATTAAATAAAAAAAAAAAGTTGCATCCAAAAATCTCTATTCATGGGATATAGCTTCAGTTAATGCTCGGGTCTCTGATCCTAACCACATTATTATGTGTTTGAAATAATGATGCCAAGAAATTTACTTGAGAGGTGAATCTTGGCATCTGTGTCTAGAACACATAATAACAAGTTATGATTAGTGAAACCCAACCATAAATCTTTGCAGTACATGGAGTCTTATCTATTCCATGTATCATCATTTACAAAAGAAAAAAAAAAAACACAATGTATTTTACCAGTTGTGAAAGCCAGCAAAGAAAGTTGCCACATAGCAAGTAAGTAAAAAAATCAGGGACAGTTTTTAAATACTGACCTAATTTAAATAGGTTAATTAGAGACTAATGTCAATAAATTTCAGTGAACACAGGAAAAAAAAGATATTCAGGGACCAAAGGAGCATTTCTTCCCTTGTACCTGGCCATCACAGAACTTAAGGGGTAAAAACATTGTTACAGTCAGGTCTCGTGCTACAGTAGTGTAACAGGTTTATCTTTTTCTAATTCTGGAGCATAATCATGATGCGCCATTCAGTACCTAATTATTTATACCGGATACATATTTGATACCCATTAATGAAACATTATGCAAGGTGCAAAATGCATATGTATATGTATATGTATATGTAAAGATACTGTGTGAGATAGGGGAGAAATGGCCCCTGAGGGTACTCATAGCTGTGTGGAGAGAAGGGCGTAGTTCAGATGACTGCAGAATAAGCATACTTGTGCTAGTGTACAGTATATCCACAACTGTGGGCAGTACAGAGGCATCAGACTCCTATTACATTTCATGGAAGTTCTGGAGAGGGTGATTGATAAATGGATACACAGAGTAGTAGAATGTAAGATGGGAGACAAGCAGTTCAGATTCAAATCAGGTTGCACCACAACCGACCCGATGTTTGCAGTGAGACAAATATTTGAGAAAAAGCTAAAGATGATGAAATAGTCCAACTGGGAATTCCTAGACTTGGAGAAAGCATATGACAAGGTCCCAAGAAAGCTGATCTGTGCAGTACTGTGGTGGTTTGAAGTCCCAGAAACATTGGTAGAATTAATGCAGGCTATGTACAAGGACCCAGTGACTCAAGTGCAAACAGTATTCAGCCTCACAGTGGGGTTCCTGGTGGGACTGGGTGTATGGCAGGGTTCAGCTCTGAGCCCACTGCTGTTCATACTGGTGATGGACTACATTTACAAACAGGTTGGAGGGGACAGATCAACAAAGTTGCTGTATGCAGATGATGTGAGATTACAGGCAGACTCTGAGCAAGAACTCCAGCCAAGTATAGAGCAATGGAATGCAAAACTGAAGACACATGGGCAAACTAATCACAGATAAGACAGTTGTAATGGCAGCAAACTGGGGAAATCAGAAGAAGCTGAGAACTGAGAAAGAAGGGAAGATAGTGGAACAGGTAAATAGCTTCAATTATCTAGGAGGGGTGGTTGAGGAGAACGGAAGTCTAAATTAAGAGGTCAAAGCTAGAATCAGAGCAGCTGCAGTGAAATGGCATAGAGTGTAAGGTGTAGTCTATGACAGAAGAATGCCAAAGAAACTGAAAAGTAAGGTGTACAGGACAGTGGTGAGCCAGTACTACTGTATGGTACAGAAACCTGGGCAGTAAAAGCACCGCAGATGAAGAAGCTAGAGGTGATGGAAATGAAGTGCCTGAGAAGGGTAATAGGATGCACACTGTGGGACAGATGAAGAAATGTCGACATAATATCAGAATCCAAAGTAGCTCCTACTGCAGAAAAGATAAAAGGGAACGGATTACGGTGGTTTGGACATATGTGCAGATTGTGTGAAAGAAGATTTGCAACAGTCAGGCATGAGTCTCGAAGAAGGCAGGAGTGCAGCATTGAATTGAGAGAGATGGCGACAGTTAACATGACACCCAAACCCCATATAGAAAATGGGAAAAAGGGGGCTGATGATAATGATGTATATATATATATATATATATATATATATGTGTGTGTGTGTGTGTGTGTGTGTGTGTGTGTGTGTGTGTCCATATATATAAATATACACTTATAGATATACAGATATAATGTTAAATATTTTCTGTTCACTGTTTCTGAAATGTCTGTAGTCCTGTGAGATAGGAATCCATCATTGCCAGTCTGCCCATGAAAATATATATTCAGATATCTAGCTTTGTTTCCCATATAGAATTACAATTTTGACTTGCTGCCATTTTAAGTTCAGTCATCTCTACCATCTCATTCTTTTAAGACCAGCAACCTTTGCATGCAAAGCAATGAATTGCTACACGTGTGGACTGAATGACTAAATACTTATATAAATGAAATGGCAAACTAATCTTTTAAACACAGTCTTACTCATTGAACAATGTTAAGTCTATTAACATAAGATGGAAACTTTGAAGTAATTAAGTGACAGTGAAGGTAGCAGACAATAAATGGTAACAGCAAATGCAAGGAATCCTAACGCCTTCACCTTAGTAATACATTGGAAACTTCCAAATAGGAATAAGTCATTGTTTGGGGATAAAAAATCCATGAAGAATATTCTACAGATAAATAAGTTTTCATATGCTGAATCTGGGATGCTATTGCACTAATGATTCTTGCACTTCTTGTTATGTCTTTCGGCTTTTCCCAGTTAGGGGTCGCCACAGCAGAACTCCGGTCTGCTAATGATTGGCAGTAGATTTTTACGTGCCGCGTTGCCACCCCTGACGCACAACCTTCAACAAAGGTACGTCCATTCACACATGTCTCCACCCAGAAGACGCTCTAGCTGAGAATCGAACAGGACAACATCTTACTCTGAGGCGACAATGCTACCTCAGCACCACCACCACAGTGATTCTTGCACTAATAGACATAATACATTTCTGATTAGTTAGCTGTGTTTACAATGTGCAGAGGTCAGATTGCCACCTTCTAGTCCTGTTCTATAGGAGCACCATGCTCATGCTCTGACATTTATTTCCTGAGGCTAGCAAGTGTCACTGCCAGTTTTGCACTGCAGTTTGACTAATACTACTTGCTGTATCACATCACAAGCAAATGATGAAAGCTAAAAACTGTGAGATTGTATACAAATGTCATAAGTTTGAAATTGTCCTCTATACATTGCATGTTGCATATCATAAATCATATATATTTACATAACATATTTTTGTTATTTTTATACTTTTCTCCCTAGGAGATACCTGAATTTTAATAGGAAGTGCTGTGGACTGAATGACTGAAGTTAATGAATGCATTGAGAACTATATTGGTCACCTCTGAAAATCTAATGCTTTTGTCATTTTTGTACTACATTTTATGTTGATTCTGCAGGATTATCACACTTGTTATTAAACAGCTGTTTTTGCAAAGTAGAAACTATTCATTTTGCACAGTCTCTTTCCCATTGAAAGCTAACACTACCTTATGCTCTTGCAGACTAGATTAGATGACTAGATTGTCTTGTGTAATTATGTATTGTCTCTTGTTTCAATAGACTATGTGTCAGATTTTTTAAAAACAAGACATGAAAAGCTTCCTTGCTGACAATTACTTTTGTTCCATGGTGTTTGTCTCATGGTTTTCTATGTTTCCTTTATCATGGGGAATCAGATGTGGATACTATCAGAAATTTAAAAATGTATTGTCCATGCAGCTTGCTGTTGCCTTTTCCCACCAAGGTTTATGGTACCATGTGTGTTTGATTTACACAGTCATCTTCACTTTGTTAAATAAAGCTGTCAAAACATAGCCCCTGGGATTCAGAAACACTTGTGGCATTCCAATAAAGAATTTTATGCAAAGAGCGGCCACTCGCAGGGTATGATGATTCAAATACACAATGAGTCTGAGCAGGGGAAAATGATCAGTAGGACTGCTCACAATGTGTGTGCTATTGGTGGTATAATGAGATGGTAATTAGTAACTATTAAAATAATGCTTATGCAAATGAGGGAAAGGAATATGGTGGAACAATTCAGAAAAATACAAGATATGTGATGCATATGTATATCATACAATTGTGGTATTACAACAGTCGCACAAATATGTTAGGGTAGCTACAGCTTTAACAAATGTGTTTATGTAAGAGACAATAATTGCTACTAGCACCTGCAGTACTGTTTGCTGTTATCCACATAGGTACTGTATCATCCAACTGCTCTTATCATTTTATAGCATTTAAAACACTGACATTATAGACTGGTACTGTACAGATAAAGTCACCAGTTGGGGGAGGGGCACAGGGGGTATCCTAGGCATCAGTTTCAAGGGTACTCCTGCAGTATTTTGATGTCATATTACAACATGTGGGGCAGCATAAGTTGTTTCCTCATACCATAGAGGAATGGGCCAATACTATGCATGATGTTTATAATGCAGACAATTTCTACATTGAAATAAATATCCGACCTGTTCTGGGAAGAAGGTATGTGAATCTCAAAAGGTAACAATCCATTAACTGCCAAATGGACTGAAATGCACAAAGTATTATCTATGGTGTGTCTGGAAGCAACCCAGGAAGCTACCATGATTCCCTCATAAGGCACACATCTATCTATCTATCTATCTATCTATCTATCTATCTATCTATCTATCTATCTATCTATCTATCTATCTATCTATCTATCTATCTATCTATCTATCTATCTATCTATCTATCTATCTATCTATCTATCTATCTATCTATCTATCTATCTATCTATCTATCTATCCTTTGTTGATTGGGTTAGTGCCACTAGACTAGAAGCCTTTTCCAGGAGCGACCCGAGGTGGTATTTATACTACTAGGGTAAATGGGCCATGGCATTAGGAAACTTGCCCTACTCTTTCCCATTTGTATTTCCATAGAGTTGCTTCCAAAGGGGGGAGGAATGGAGGAGAAGGAAATGAAAGATGCAATTGAGCATGAGATGGCTATTGATCAAAGTAGTTTAAAGGCTGATGGAAGGCAAATTATATCAGATGTGAATATAGATATTGCAAGTAGTGAAATCCTGTTTGTTTTTGTTAAGGAGATACAATCTGATGGCTTAGAAAATTAAATTCTGGGTAAAATTAATGACATGAGCAGCCAAATAATGATGTGGCTGTTTTTTTTTTTTTTTGGTCAGATATTGTGCCAGAGGTCTTTCTAGATGACATGGAGATCCTGGCAGATACTGATGGTGGTCAAAGTGGGGAAAGTACATGTTCACAGACACTGGAGCTGAGAGACAAAACAGTATGAAGTAATGCTAGTATGGGCAGTTTAAAGTTAATGAAATCAACTGAAAGAATGACATATCTCCATAGGAGTGAAAGGGAAAGAAAAACATAAACTAAACAAAAGTAGGCTTTTTCAAAGGTAAAAGTCAGTGGTTAAAATTGGAACTAAGCATGACAAAGGAATAGTTAGATACTTTGTATAGACTAATGTGATTATTGCACTTCTGTTGCAAGCCAGAGGATATCATAGCTTTCATACTTAAAAGTTTTATGAAATTCATTTTGAGACTTTGGATAGGGCTGAAAGGTTTTTGACTTTCTTTGACACTGAGTAATTTTGTGAACCTTGGAACTGTTACATGATAGAAGGTTCTACTAGAATGTTTCAAAGAAAGCTGAAACTGTGACTCAGGACTATAGAAGTCACTGAAAATAAAATGTGAAATTTTAATGACAGATGCAAGCATTTGTATAAAATTTAAAAAAAGTAGTTAGAAAAAATATGGAATGAGGCATGGGATATCAATGTGTGTTTGTGTAATGAGGAAGGGATGTGCTCATTTATCAAATGTGATTTTTAATGGAAGAAAGGAATGTTAAGATATTGGGGTCAACCCAAAAAATGATTTCACTTTGGCTTAGCAGTGCATCTTATAAATGAATGTTCAAAACACAGATGTACTCAATGCGGGAAGTTTGGGCATGGAAGAATTAATTGTAAAATGATATCTAGGAACTGCGGAAGAAAGAAGCATTATTAGTTTGTAATCATTTAGGTGATGATGGTACAGATGATAAGAATGTACAAGTACAAACGTGAATACACTAAAGAGTGAAAAGAAACAAAAACTGTAGGTTGGCAATGGGGAAACTACAGTAATTGACATGGAAAGGAATATATATGAATATAACGTCGTGGTACAAAGTCTTTATAGCAATGTAACTAATGATGGAGATGATGTTGAGGGGGAATAAGAAGACAGAATCTGTTGGGAAGAAGGTATGGGACAGGAGAATACAAGTGTTGCAAAAGAAAGTTACAAAGACAGGCAAAGGCTATTTTGAAGGTCATATCCTTAAATGAAAATAATATAATACATGAAAAAAGAATATTAAATGTGATTATGTGGTATAAAGAGCAGCAATCTGACATTTGTGTGTGTATTGGCTATAAAGGTTACTGAATCAAGGGCAAAATAAACAAAATGAAGCTTTATGAAGGATTGAACTAGAGCCTTGTAGCAGATATGTATTCTGGAATTGCTTTTTTGGTAAAGACAGATGATATAAAAATGTTTGAATTTATTATTGTAAAACTGGGAAGATGGCTGTGGTAGATATGAGATGAAAAAAAGTGTGGAAAATTATTGTGATATATAGACCTTCTACATGCCAAAAAAGGGAATTGCTTTGGAGGAGGTAAAAAGGCTTGTCGTACATAATATAGACATTATCATGTTAGGGGATGTTAATTGCATCTTACGAAAAAAATGGCATGTAAGATAAGTAAATACGTACAGACTTGTAGATAGATGATTAAAATAGGACATTTGCAGGTTGGGAAAAATAAATTTTACTTATAAAAAAGAAACATTAAGGACGGAAATAGATTTCACACTTTTTGTTTTGTTGAGCTTAGAAGAAAAAAGGATAGAAGCTTATGAGCCTAGTTGTATTGATCATTGTGCTATTAAGGTAGAAATTATGAGCTGGATTCCAAAAGAAAATTGCAAATAAGAGCAATGCACCAAAGGAAGATGATGACGAAGTAGCAGCACAAATGATTCCATAGCATACATAATGTCAAGTGCGAGTAATAATATATTAAGCATAAGATAACTGCAGACTCTTCTCATGCACACAACAGCAATAAAATGCAACAAAATAGTTCACTGACAATTTTATTAAAAGGCTCAGCAGAGGCCATATATGCTAACCATGTTCACAAACAAATTGCTAAGAATTTCTCCATATTTCTGCAGAATTGGCAGTAAATTTATTTAAAAAAATGCAACCTGCAGTTAATGCACTACAGCAGGCTGGGGTTCTACATGCCATACTAGAGGACAATCAGAAAATGTGTCCCAGAAGGAAGCCAGCAATGCACCAAGGCAGAATACAGTTAAACCAGATCTCTGACCAGGAAATCATAGATAGATACAGATTAGGCAGAGAGCTGGAGCAGACAGTGCAGAGGATATGTGTACCCCACATGTCTTTACACAGTCCGTGGTCTAACTCTGTCCTAGTAGAAACATAAGTGTGCCTGAGTCTGTGTATACTGGCCTCTGGTACATTTCAGAAGCATATGTAAATGGAACAGTTCTATGTCACAGCCACATTTTGCAATTGGCTGCACCTACATAACAATCAAAAGCCCAGCATCAGCTGTTGCTAAATGGTACATTAGCAGAATAGAGTGGCCATCACTCAGTTGGTAGCTAGTGTCTCTGAAGATAGTCTCATTTTCAATATTATCACAACACACTCAAGTAGTGTGCATGATGTATCAATATGGAGGGAAAGCAAGCTGAGGACCACTATCCAAGTGGATGTCATTCTGGAGGGGCACCTACTCCATAAATGCAGGACCACAGCTATAATGCAGTCTGATTCAAGACATGTCAGCAGTAAGTAAGGTAACTAAATGCATGTGTTCTTCTGTAAATGGGTGTTCCACTGCCCCATGACACCATCAGGGCACCATCGATAGCTGCTGAGGATGCATACAGCACAATCCCCACTGTCATTTAATGCCATTGAGCATGTTTGTGTACTGATCAACATCATATGTCATGGTCACATGGTCACATCTGGGGGTGCACTGAGATACACATGGGAAGTGGCTTCACAGATGGTCACTGTGTGTCCCATGATTTACAACATGTTAACAATACTTGATAGCCTAAACAAATAAACTGGGCGGAAGAAACAAACAATCCAAAACAGAACAGGAGCCCAACAGTAGCCAGCAGAAAAAGATGTTAATCCCAAAAAACACTTTCTTTTAACGTAAAGTCAATTTAATAAAAATTTTTCTCAGGTTTTCTTCACTTTGAGTAAAGTAACTTCTTCTGACACACAGAAAAACAGCAGTTACACAGTTTCTACATCATTTAAACCATGTAGCATGAAGTCATGTGACTAATAGCAGCAATGAATTAAAGGTGCAGAACACAATAATTCAAACACTATTAAAGTAAGTCTTAAAACTTACATACTAACTCAAATAAAAAGTGTGTATGCAATCAGTATACAATATACAAGGGTTACGTTAATGTCATTAGTAAAAAGTTAAAAATACACTATTGTGTAAGATTTCTTCATTTAAGCAAACATGAAATATTACAATTATCATTTAACTTTTTACTAATGACATTAATATAATCCTTGTATATTGTATACTGATTGCATACACACTTTTTATTTGAGGTAGTATGTAAGTTTTAAGATTTACTTTAATTGTGTTTGAGTTATTGTGCTCTGCACCTTTAATTCATTGCTGCTATTAGTCACATGACTTCATGCTACATGGTTTAAATGCTGTAGAAACTGTGTAACTGCTGTTTGTCTGTGTGTCTGAAGAAAATACTTGGTAGCCTGCCAGCCCTAGGTGTGAATGACCTGCCCTCAAACCCCATGATGTCTGACTTGGAGCTAGCAGAGCTGTCACAGGATGACCAGGGAGACACAAGTGCAAGAACAACTAGGTAAGGGCAATGGAGACTGCAGATATGCATGCTAGCTCAGGCAACAAGGCAGTGTCTGTCTCAAAATTTTGTGTCATGCCAAGCCAGACATACAGAAGCACACAGATAAAACAGTGGTGTTCACACAGTGTTGCCATATTACATCAGTATAGCAGAAAGCTACTGGAAAAAAGGCCAACAGATATCCAGATGGAACATGATACATACCATAACCACAATATCATTTGCAAAATGTTATACACATATGTGCATGAAAGAAGTGAACACATCTGGATGACGAGAGAATAACCTTTACCACTGGACTACTGTAGGCGAGGTACAGTGCAAAAGGTGACTGTACTAAAATGAGTGTGGGACACTCAAGTTGCACACAGGAGGAGTTCATGGCCAGGCATGCTGTCATATTTACCTTGAGTCTGTGCAGGTAGCAACATACATGTCAAGTATGAACATTTTTGTTGGATTATGCATTGGAGATGTACTGTAACCAATAGAACCAAACTGTGGGGGTCATAGAATAACATTGAGATGCAGTACACAAATCACAGGATTGTGAAATGATGTAGGTGACTAGGATATATAGCAGACATCAGCTACAATACTATAAGGTAAGGTGTGACAACAAAGCCATACACCTGACAAGAAATATACAAGTAGTATGGCACATGCCAGCCCTGACATATAATACATAAGACAATGGTAACATGCACTCGAAGTTGCAACAACACAAGTCTTTCAGATACACAAGTAAGTATAATACAGCAAAGCATAAAAGATGGTATGACACAGCAGTCATGAGACACTCAGCATTGTAGTGGGTGAACCACCATATGTATAGATGTGTGTTAGTGTGTGTGTGTGTGTGTGTGTGTGTGTGTGTGTGTGTGTGTGTGTGTGTGTGTGTGTGTGTGTGTGTGTGTGTGTGTGTGTGTGTGTGTGTGTATAAGCAGGTATGCATGGAAAGCTATTCAGGATTATTACACCACAGCACGGATGTACCAAACCTGAGAAGGGAAATTGTAGCTACATGTTGTCTTAGGGGGCCAGTTGCCATACATTAGAAAGTACCACATGTAACTGAAACTGTGCATGCAATAATGGCAGACAAAATGGAATGTTGACTGTATAAAATCAATGCATTTTTGGGAGGTTGTATGCTGATGAGTTGAATACATGGTTGATCTATGTCAAGTAAAAAGAGCAGGTGAAATGGAAGCATAATTAACATTATGTTCATCAGTAAAGTTGTCAATATATTACAAAAATAGAATGAGGACATATATGTACACCACAACATGACATGCAGACAGTCTACCATGTCAAGAATATGAATAGAAAAGTCTGTGGCATCAAATGTGTCATACACCACTAATGGGTAGCATTAGCAGTGGACAGCACAGCAGTCATAATTGCCACATGGTCAGGGTGACACAACAGGCACACAGTGAGGTAAGTGTCAGTGTTACATTAACACACTTAAGGGAGTCCACATTAATATCTCACACAGTGGTTTTGGCTGTCCCTGCCAGGTCTAGATCACTATGCCCATGGTGCCGTACCAATGAGTTGGATATGGTTATATTTAAAGGTTGGGACACAGTGTAGGCATAAGCACTAGTGTGAGTTGTATGTCCAAACATGACTGCTGGGTTCTGAACATTGCAACCAAGACCAGATAAGTGTGCATATTACAAAACAGGCATTGACATATGAGGGCCATATACAGGTCTTGTGAGAGGTGACCTGCCTATTTCCACTGGAAGTAATCTGCTTATAAGTGTCAAGGGATTTAACATCCAGTTTGTGCTATGACACTGCTCCAGCACTGCCATAACAAACTTTTGACAGAGACTGCAACAGATGCATGCAATCATGCTGTGTAGCCAGTGCAGCCATGACCTCCCCACGCCTACACTCCAGAGCTTTATGTAACACATGGATCCAGTGTGATACTTGGTCAGTAGCATGAGCAAGTGCATACAGGTCATTGGCATGATATTGCTGTGAACATTCATGCACCTGTAAGAGCAGGAGTACATCATTTAACACACATCCATGCACATCAGACACATTCCCAAGTGCAGTCCTATGAAAAGTATCACTCCATTGTGGGGCAGAGTCACCCCAGTAAACTGGGGACAGCAACTTAATATCATCATCATGAGCTATATCTAATGCCCCAACATCATCAGACTGGCCAGCCATGCTGTCTCCCCTCTAAGAGGCTATACCATGAGTCACAGGACTGACTCCTCCAGCAGAGAACAATGCTGATCCCAATATGTACCTTGTGTGCCATTGGCTGTCCTGTGTGAATGAAGCACAATGCATCCTTCCTCAGGATCAGTAGATGGGCTTGTGAGGAGGCAGGAAATAGACATGCTGCAAATACAGATTTGCTACATGTCGTAAACATTGCCAAATGGTGAATGAGGCTGGACATAAGGGGAAAAGTCTGATAGTTGTCTAACTACACAGAAAAGTAATGAAGATTTCAACTTATCTTGGTGGCATTGCCAAGGGTGGTGCAATGCCACTAGAGAGCAATGAAAGACTTATTAGTCAACCAATAAACATTATGATAGTGCCATTGCAAAACTGCATATACAATCAACCATATCTGACATCTCTTCTTCTGACTCCACTTCCTGTGGTGAGAGCTGAAGTGCCAGTGTGGAGTACAAACACACACACATAAACAACAAGTCAGTAGGAAGCACACAGACATCATCAGGGTGCACTTAAACTAATGCATAGTACACAATCATAGCAGAGAGACACAGAAGGCTGATGTTGGTGGCTGGAATGTGATGGCCATTTGCAGGTGAACAGAACATTAGTACACTCAGTGATAACTGACAACTAATGAAACCTCAGCATAATATACATAGAGACAGTCTTATAGAGTCTGTCATTGTTTGGGGAGGTCACCCTCTGTTGGCGGTGTTCCATAGCTGTCGGCTATAATGGAACATGAACAACAAAAAAATAAAGAGCACTCTTGGCATTAGGAAGTGACTGACCATCTGATACACACAACCCTATCTGAGTACAGAGACAAATACCTGAATTCCAATGCTGCTGGCTCAATGTGACCCTGTGAAGGTGAGCAGAGCATCAGTAAACAAAATGCTCACAGTGCAACCTAAGCAGAGTTTACTAAACAGCATATGTAGTTAGTCTTACTGGGTCTTCCTTTATCTGAGGCATTATGCTTTTCATGATTTTGGGTTGTTAATGTGAAATAAAAATAAACAGAGAAGATGTGTGAGTGTATGTCTGTGAAATTCACATAGACTATGCTGTCCTGTATGTGAACAGTGTGCATATCACTGTATCTTGGGATACTCATCTCTATAGGTTGTATTGTTGAGTAGCTCAACTAGTTAACCACTACAGCAACTGTGCGATTCTGGGTTCAAAACTCACATCATTTATTTATTTTTTATTGTCTTGCATATGCATTAATTGTATTTATCTGTAGCTAACCAAGGATTGAATTGCATGTACGCAGTAATTTACAATGAACTGATCCCAGAATTATGATTTTATGTGTGCGATAGTGCCTTGATATAATGGTAAATAATTAGAGTCCCTACTAGAGCCTGAAAAATGTTGTACTGTCAAGGAGTTCAACCAGAGCAGTATTGTGTGAAGCTTTGAGACTGGATTCAAAACCCATGTAGTTTTCTTTTTTTGTTTGTTTTTGTAATGTCTTGCATATGCACTAATTTAATTGCATAGATTCATTTATTAAGATACTATAGGATGGTCTGATGCTGTATTACTAAAACATTTAAACATGTTTTAGTTTCACAGTGCATTAACACCTACAGTAATATGGCTTCTAATAACTCGGCATTTCTATGCTATTCCAACAACCTGTCTCCTACTTAATCTGCTGCTTTTCAGCCTACCCTCTACTCTGCTTCTCCTACTGAGACACCTCTCATCCTACTATAATTCAATAATATCTCTCAGCATCTAGCCACTATGTCCCAACAACCTATCCATACCTCCTCCCTAAATTCTCCACATACTGCACCAAACCTATTTAATGGTGCTCCTTACCTTTACCTCAATTATAGACTAACTCCATTTCAACTCAAATCAAAATAAAATTAAGTCGAAAAATACTCTCCAAAAACAAGAATCAGTAATATCTCATTATACTAAAATCCTACCAGGACCAGACATTTTTGCTAATCCTCACCCCACCTATCACATCCAACATAACGACAATTCTGTTCCACACAGTACTGCAACCCCACAGCAATCAACACCCAATGCCAGTAATCTAACTTTTTCCACTTTAAGTATTAGAAACATAAGAAATAAAACTATTGAACTATATACCTGGGTTACCCAACACAAGTCTGATATTCCTCACTGTAACTGAAATTTGGCTTAAACTCATCACAAAAGACTCCAAAATTACGCTCCTACCTATAATATCTTCTGTAATATCCATATAAAGAGGAACATCGTGACATTGCTTTAGTATTACCTAAAAACTACCACATTTCTCTCTACAGCAAACCAATGCCAAAATTCAATTTAGCAGAGCTTCTTATTACATTCCTGAAAATAAACAAGTATAAGTAAATATATATTATTGTCCTCTACACCCCTCCTGATGACAATACAGCTACACTGGAAGATGTCCTGCACTGGATAGCCATAACTATTCCACAATAAATAAATACTACTAGTTGATGTTAGTAGCTGTTGGTTGGACATAACTGTTGATTAACTCCCCTTCATCTAGCATGAAGTTATATGGTTTCCCATAACTAATCAATAGCCCTACACATAACAGCAAGATGTCAAATTCCTTATTAGACTGGATACTTGTATCAGACCCTAGCAAATTTTCACCACAGGAGCAATGGTAGGCTTTCCCAGCAACAGTCTCCTAACCTATACAACCAGCCATTTCACATGTCTACTTAAACAGCATGTTTATAAAATAACACACAACTGGTCCAAGTTCAATGCAGAAATATTAGGTATTACTGTACCATCTATTAACTGGAACAGCCTAAAAAGCTTCCCCTTTAATGATGTTGCAAATTAATTCACTTCAACTTTCCAAAATATCCTAAATAGCCTTGCATCTGCTAATAGGAAGAGTCTAAAACAAATAATGCAATTTGGCTATCCATAAAGAGTAGAATGCCTATGCAGGGCAAAGAAAAACAGTGGAAGGAAAGGCAAAAATATAAACACAGAAATATTTTGAAAACTTCACAATGGTCCCCAACCATCCTAAAATTAAATAAAAGAAGATGAACAACTACATTTTAACAACTTTCTGAGCAATATTAAATACAACCTTGGTCAGCTATTAGACATTTTATATCTTTCCCAAAAATTCAACCCTAACCACTCTCCCAATTACTTACCACTCAAAAATGCAATAGAATTCAACTCTTATTTCATAAAGAGTATAGTGGCCCAAATCAACAATTCCACAATATCCAGTCCCAGCCCTGCCCAACTATGTTCTGCTTCAGCTGATGGCCTTCAACGTGAATACTTTAAAATAGCAGTCAATAACATTGCCAGTCCTGTCTCAATCCTTATAATAGTATATAATCCACTCTCCAAAATACTAGAGAGATGCATACACTCTCAGGTCTCAGACTACCTCCTTACTAACAACCTCCTTTCCAGTACTCAGCATGGTTTCTGACCAAGCCATAGCACCACCACTGCCTTACTCTCCTTTACTAACACTGTCCTTCAGCATAAAAACAATGGCTACTTCTCCTCTGCTACTTTCCTAGACCTATATAAAGCATTTGACATGGTCCCACACAAACAACTTATCTCTGTGCTCAATAACCTATCCTTCTCACAATCGGTCACCAACTGGTTTCAGAGTTACCTGTCTGACCGCCAACAATCCGTTGTATGGCAGAATGACATATCTCCCCAACTACCTGTCTCCATAGGGGTTCCCCAAGGATCCATCCTTGGACCCCTACTCTTCTCTGTTTACACCAATAATCTAGCCTCTGCCACCAAACATGGCACACTCATACAATACGCAGATGACTCGACAATCATCTGCTCAGCCCAGTCCCTACCAAAACTGCAAAAAGTCACACAGGAAGCCTTTTCCTCTGTTGAAACATGGTTATTCGATGCCCGATTAATACTCAACCCAAACAAAACTAAACTACTCATCTTCCAACCCACCAAACATACTCAATACAACTCTCACTTTAACATCACGGCAAAAGACAACACCACTATATACCCAACTGAACACACCAAATTGCTAGGAGAGGAAATAGACAATAAACTAAAAGTTGACATTCACATATCCATGACTATAAAAAAAGTCCACAAAAAACTAGGAGCATTATACAGAAATAAGTAATTTCTCACCAAAGCAGCAAAGATTTCAATAGCAAATTCCCACCTTATCTCCACCCTACTTTATGCCTCTCCAATATATACCAACCTAAGGCAATGTGATCTAAACAAGCTAGAGACCTGCTACAACAAAATCGCCAAATTCACCACAGGGGCATCCTACCATAGTCACATTATACATGTCTATGTATATACCTAAGATAAACACACCTATTGATATTCATGATATTTTTTGTATTGAATGAGTACAGTTTTGGTGTAATGACGTCTCATTATAGGTGTAGTACTTAGATTGATATAATAATTTTTGATTTTTGAACCAATATAGTTTTTCTGGTGCATAATTATGTACACTTTTAATAGGGCGACATGTCTTTATTACAAGATGTAGGTCAAGAGTAGTTGCCTTGAGTGCTGTAATATTGTCACATAGTATTGGTTTTGATTTTTAAAGTAAGATTCTTGTGTGAAGTTTTGGGACAAATGTACCCTTAACATTGTTGTATATATGTGTATGTATATATTTTTTGTATTAAGGATATATATATTTTATATATGTCTTTTACATTGTTATATATATTTTTTATATATTTCTTATATATATGTATTCTTTATTTTTTTATATATGCTTTGAATTAATGCATTGTTATGAATATTATAGTGACTCTATGAAATTTTTGATATTTTTCAGGCATATAATATATCTTGTAATTTATGATTCTTAATAGCTTAATTTAATAAGGGCTTCGTGTTTAATTATTGATTCAATAAGCACCCTGCAATATGATATACTCTATTGCATATGAGGATGAATGAGATCTATAGAAGTTTTAGGTGTTGTCTCTAGTATATTAATAGAGTACCAATACATGTGCGCGTAATGTTTTCGGCTTTACTTTTCTATATTTCTCTATATTTATCCAGTGTTATATTTATGTATGTCCTAAATAGTAGGAATTGTTATCTGTTCCTGAAACATCAACAAGATTTTTAAGATGTATAAACTTGTATGCACACAAACGCTGGGTGTTTACTGAATTTCTTCAGCCTGCGGGTTGAAGTGTCTTGCAATAGGACCGGGGGGAGAACTTTTTAGAGTAGGAGGCACTCCTTTTAGAGTAACCAAGACATGTGATGTCATCAGCGAATAGAGTGAGGTTTAGCTCGCAGTGGAGTTGACAGTATGTTGATGTTTCTTTGTGGAGTTTATCCCGCCGATGGAATTGTGATCAAGTATTTGCTTCTTATAGAGTTCCTGGTAATGAAGGTACGGGATCCATATGTATGTATACTTTAAGAGACTAGGAGCATTGTGGCAATATTCTGTTGTAGAAATCTCAAGCATGTAAGTGATGCACATTATCTGTGAACGCTATACGCTTTAGAGTTAGCGTTTCTGTTTAGTAATTTTACTGAATACGTATCATTGTAGTATGATCTTATTTTTTATTTTTATGCATTGTCTGAATTTTGTAGGGCTTTGTTTTTTAATAAATTTTAGCAATGCCTTGAAATGTTATGTGATGAATGTTAACATTGAATGTAAAGAAAAAATGCATATTGGTTTTAAATTTAATCTGAATGTTATGATGGGTTCAATCTGGTTAAGAGGTAATTAAGGCTTAATTTAATGAGCCCGCCAAAAGTTGTGTTATTTAATTACCCTGGAATCGTTTTATGTTATTGCATCTGATGAAGCATAGTCTAACTATGCGAAAGCGCTCATCCTATGTTCCAAATAAATGATTTTTTACATCTTTATCGTGGATATCTTTAGTTTGAATTGTGATTGCCTTGGGACTTGTCTATATAAGTGATTTGTTCGTGGTGACTGTTCTCATTTTTTGGACTTCATTATTGGCTTTTTCTTTGGTGAGAACGTCTTCAGCTTTGAGTTGTGTTCTTTATACTTCGTTTGTGTTTCTGCATTTTGTTCACAACTCAACGCACACGATGGAAGGCCAGAGTGTTGGGGCTGCTTCTAATCCAGGGTCGAGGGATTTGTCTCGTTTGTGGACGGATTTATTCATACGTGAATCGAACCCTTTATTGTCACTGGACTTGAATGAAGTGGGTGCCCGTGGGTCGATGATTGACAATGGAGAAAATTTACAAGAATTCCATGAACAACTAAAAATGCTGGAGAATAATCTTTACCAACTTCAAAGGTACATGTGGCAAAGATTACATTTAGAAGCTTGTTTGCACCACAAGGTAGTCCCCAGAGGCATGCGGGTTTTCTGCATGCCTACGTATGGGGACTCCCATCCTTCCTTATTAAAGCAGTGGCAAGACTTAAACATCGGCCTGGGATTTGATTATGTTAAATTACTTTTGAATTACTTTTCTCCACTGGAAACTGACCTTCGTGCTAAAACTGATGTGCTTTATCAAAGGATAGTGGATAGTTTCAGCTCAGAGTATTGCACAGAAAAACTCCACTTGGTTTTTACACAGGTTAAATCTTTTGGTGAGAGGCTGGGTAAGACCAAACAGCACAAATTAAGGAGAGACCTTTTGGACTTTCAGAACGGTCATGTCTTTGTATGGCCTAGGCACCAGGATGGTCAGGCCAATTCTATGCAGAATGTACAGAAGCACAATAATGTGGCAGTAAATGTAGAATCTACCAATAATTTATTTCAGCAGCTTAACAATTCTCAATTTATTCCACAGTCAGTGGTTTCTTCTAATAGGGTCAGTGCTTTAGACCCTATAGATCTTCCAACCACAGACACACCTCCAACAAATCAAGAGGCCCTGCAAGGATATAAGAATCCAGGAGCTGTACCCAAAAGCAGTAGTGTACCAGGCACCTTGAATCCACCTTTTTTACCCTATCAAAGGAAGTTTGCCCCCAAATCCAGGGGGCGATCCAGCAGCAGGGGACCGAGAAAATGAAAGTATTCAGAAGAAGGCAACATGGCCAACAGAGGAACCAGATATTGACTCTTGTGTTTAATTTTTCTAGCTATAATATGGACACAGCTATGCACAGCCTCCTTAATAGAGGGCTCACATTTATTCCGTCAGCTAGATCATCCCTAGAAGACACTTTATTGGATTTAAGACTGTTTTATAGGCGGGTTTGCCTTAAGTTGCTATTCTCTACTGATGAGACCAGGATGATTGAGGAAATGAAACCTTGTGTTATATTTAAAAACAGAAGCACTTTTACACCTCCCATACATCCAATGGTGCAATGTTTTTTAGACCTATGTGAAAGAGATCTTTATGCACTGTTTTCTGTGGCACGTAAAAACATAAAAGGAAGGTTCTGTAATCTCAACAGGGAGGAATTTCAAGCTCTGGCTAGATTGAGAAGTGATGATAGCTTGATTGTGAAACCTGCTGACAAAGGGGGGGGTGTAGTGTTGATGGATGTGGATGATTATGTGAATAGCATGAGGCTGTTATTGTCTGATCAAAATACTTATAAACATATTACTGCACAGCAGGTCTCCTCCATCATACTAACAGTCAAAGATAATATATATGACCTACTACTATGCAGGCAAATCAGTGTAGAAATGTATGAATATCTTTTAGTATCTGATCCGGTCATTCCCATTGTTAAGGGTCTCCCTAAGATTCATAAAGAGACTTGGCCCATCCCGATGAGGCCTATTGTAGCGGGTGAAGGGTGGGTAACTGCCCATATATCGATCTTTTTGGAAAGCCTCCTACATCCAGTAGTGAATAATTGTCATACTATCCTTAGGGACACTTACCAACTTATAGATAGCCTCAAGGGCCTACATTTAGAAATGAGGGACACAGAGTATCTCCTCATAACCATGGATGTGGAGAAGCTCTTTACTTCGATCCCTAATGACAAAGGGATACAGTATATCAGAGAGCTTTTGCATAAAGAAACTCAATTCTCTAATGATAGAATAATATTGATAACTCAGCTCCTTGATACAGTGCTTAATAACAACGTGTTCATATTTGAGAATGAGTATTTCTTACAGGCATGGGGGGTTGCCATGGGCACCCCCTGTGCCAATACCTATGCTAACTTGGTGGTATACTGGTGGGAAAAGCTGTTTTTGTTTACCCACGAATCCTCTAGATTTATAAGATATTACAAAAGGTTTGTAGATGACATATTTATACTTTGGGAAGGTACGGTTGACAGTTTCCATCACTTCCTTGGTTATCTACAAACCACAACTGATTTCCTGAAGTTCACTGTAGAGACTTCATGTTATGAGGTTAATTTTCTCGACGTCACACTTAGATTGACAAAAGAAGGAGAGGTTGTCACTAGGATTTATAGAAAAGCTGTATGGAAAAATGCGCTATTGGCACCAGATAGTATGCACCCAGCCTACACCTTTCGTGGCATAGTTACCAGTCAATTCATCAGAGTATCTAGACTCTGTCAAAATAGAGATGATCTTTTGAAAGAAGCCAACAATATGGAATCTCTGTTTAGAGACAGGGGGTATGATATGAACATGGTTAGAAGAGTGAGGAATGAAATTATTGGAGACTTAGAGCATGACGCTAGTTTGGAGTTTTCTACTCAGAGTGGGCGCAGGATGGAAGCCACTGCTGGTACCAATATTCATGGAAAGAGGCTGAGTTATGTCATTAAATTTACTAATGAGGTGGAGAGTGTTAGAAGTGTGATAAGGAAGCATTGGAATGTCCTTACAGTAAACAAGGAGATTAGTAGTATTGTAGGCCCTACACCAACATTCTGTTATAGTAATAGTAACAATCTTAAGAGGCAACTTTGCAATGATCGACAAGTTACGAATGTAAGAAAGTCCACCAGCCTAATACTAGGGGACTTGGTGAGAAAAGGAACATACCCCTGTCTACACTGCCCCAGGTGTAACAGTATAAGTAGGGTACAGACTTACCAACATCCCAATATGAATTTTGTCTTCAAGCCTAAATATTATGCTGATTGTAATACCAAAAATGTGATTTATCTGGCCACCTGTTCTCTTTGTACAGTATTTTATGTGGGTCTAACTAAGAGAAGATTAAGGGACCGCATTTATGATCATCTTTATGAGATCCGCAAACAGGAGGATACAAATGCTTTGGCCAGGCATGTCAAAGAGTGTCCCTCTCATTCCTTTATATTTAGGGTTCTGGATATAATTATTCCAACTTTAAGAGGAGGCAGTATTGAACAAAGATTGGCTAGAGCTGAACTACATTGGATACTGAAATTAGCGGCACATATTTCACCAGGGCTGAATGGTTCCATCTCTCTAAAACCCGTGCTGATTGAACGTAGGTGAAGTTTGTAATTCATTTCATGATGGTGCCTTAGAAATATATATTTTTATACCACCTAATAAAGATAATGATAGCATCAGTGAGCACTAGGCATTTTTTCTGACTTGTGGTATGTATACGTATGCTCTTTAATCACTTATAGTTCCTTGTGAGCGGGATATATAAGTATTTAATGATAGGGGTAGATTGCCCATTTGGAAATTTGGCTGTAGATTATTATAGTTTGTACCACATTATGATTTATCAAACTTAACAACATGGCTTATATTTCATAACATTATACATGTCTATGTATGTACCTAAGATAAACACACCTATTGATATTCATGATATTTTTTGTATTGAATGAGTACAGTTTTGGTGTAATGACGTCTCATTATAGGTGTAATATATAGATTGATATAATGATTTTTGATCTTTGAACCAATATAGTTTTTCTGGTGCATAATTATGTACACTTTTAATAGGGCGACATGTCTTTATTACAAGATGTAGGTCAAGAGTAGTTGCCTTGAGTGCTGTAATATTGTCACATAGTATTGGTTTTGATTTTTAAAGTAAGATTCTTGTGTGAAGTTTTGGGACAAATGTACCCTTAACATTGTTGTATATATGTGTATGTATATATTTTTTGTATTAAGGATATATATATATTTTATATATGTCTTTTACATTGTTATATATATTTTTTATATATTTTTTATATATATGTATTCTTTACTTTTTATATATGCTTTGAATTAATGTATTGTTATGAATATTATAGTGACTCTATGAAATTTTTGATATTTTTCAGGCATATAATATATCTTGTAATTTATGATTCTTAATAGCTTAATTTAATAAGGGCTTCGTGTTTAATTATTGATTCAATAAGCACCCTGCAATATGATATACTCTATTGCATATGAGGATGAATGAGATCTATAGAAGTTTTAGGTGTTGTCTCTAGTATATTAATAGAGTACCAATACATGTGCGCGTAATGTTTTCGGCTTTACTTTTCTATATTTCTCTATATTTATCCAGTGTTATATTTATGTATGTCCTAAATAGTAGGAATTGTTATCTGTTCCTGAAACATCAACAAGATTTTTAAGATGTATAAACTTGTATGCACACAAACGCTGGGTGTTTACTGAATTTCTTCAGCCTGCGGGTTGAAGTGTCTTGCAATAGGACCGGGGGGACAACTTTTTAGAGTAGGAGGCACTCCTTTTAGAGTAACCAAGACATGTGATGTCATCAGCGAATAGAGTGAGGTTTAGCTCGCAGTGGAGTTGACAGTATGTTGATGTTTCTTTGTGGAGTTTATCCCACGATGGAATTGTGATCAAGTATTTGCTTCTTATAGAGTTCCTGGTAATGAAGGTACGGGATCCATATGTATGTATATTTTAAGAGACTAGGAGCATTGTGGCAATATTCTGTTGTAGAAATCTCAAGCATGTAAGTGATGCACATTATCTGTGAACGCTATACGCTTTAGAGTTAGCGTTTCTGTTTAGTAATTTTACTGAATACGTATCATTGTAGTATGATCTTATTTTTTTATTTTTATGCATTGTCTGAATTTTGTAGGGCTTTGTTTTTTAATAAATTTTAGCAATGCCTTGAAATGTTATGTGATGAATGTTAACATTGAATGTAAAGAAAAAATGCATATTGGTTTTAAATTTAATCTGAATGTTATGATGGGTTCAATCTGGTTAAGAGGTAATTAAGGCTTAATTTAATGAGCCCACCAAAAGTTGTGTTATTTAATTACCCTGGAATCGTTTTATGTTATTGCATCTGATGAAGCATAGTCTAACTATGCTAAAGCGCTCATCCTATGTTCCAAATAAATGATTTTTTACATCTTTATCGTGGATATCTTTAGTTTGAATTGTGATTGCCTTGGGACTTGTCTAGATAAGTGATTTGTTCGTGGTGACTGTTCTCATTTTTTGAACTTCATTTCTATGCTATTCCAACAACCTGTCTCCTACTTAATCTGCTGCTTTTCAGCCTACCCTCTACTCTGCTTCTCCTACTGAGACACCTCTCATCCTACTATAATTCAATAATATCTCTCAGCATCTAGCCACTATGTCCCAACAACCTATCCATACCTCCTCCCTAAATTCTCCACATACTGCACCAAACCTATTTAATGGTGCTCCTTACCTTTACCTCAATTATAGACTAACTCCATTTCAACTCAAATCAAAATAAAATTAAGTCGAAAAATACTCTCCAAAAACAAGAATCAGTAATATCTCATTATACTAAAATCCTACCAGGACCAGACATTTTGCTAATCCTCACCCCACCTATCACATCCAACATAACGACAATTCTGTTCCACACAGTACTGCAACCCCACAGCAATCAACACCCAATGCCAGTAATCTAACTTTTTCCACTTTAAGTATTAGAAACATAAGAAATAAAACTATTGAACTATATACCTGGGTTACCCAACACAAGTCTGATATTCCTCACTGTAACTGAAATTTGGCTTAAACTCATCACAAAAGACTCCAAAATTACGCTCCTACCTATAATATCTTCTGTAATATCCATATAAAGAGGAACATCGTGACATTGCTTTAGTATTACCTAAAAACTACCACATTTCTCTCTACAGCAAACCAATGCCAAAATTCAATTTAGCAGAGCTTCTTATTACATTCCTGAAAATAAACAAGTATAAGCAAATATATATTATTGTCCTCTACACCCCTCCTGATGACAATACAGCTACACTGGAAGATGTCCTGCACTGGATAGCCATAACTATTCCACAATAAATAAATACTACTAGTTGATGTTAGTAGCTGTTGGTTGGACATAACTGTTGATTAACTCCTTCATCTAGCATGAAGTTATATGGTTTCCATAACTAATCAATAGCCCTACACATAACAGCAAGATGTCAAATTCCTTATTAGACTGGATACTTGTATCAGACCCTAGCAAATTTTCACCACAGGAGCAATGGTAGGCTTTCCCAGCAACAGTCTCCTAACCTATACAACCAGCCATTTCACATGTCTACTTAAACAGCATGTTTATAAAATAACACACAACTGGTCCAAGTTCAATGCAGAAATATTAGGTATTACTGTACCATCTATTAACTGGAACAGCCTAAAAAGCTTCCCCTTTAATGATGTTGCAAATTAATTCACTTCAACTTTCCAAAATATCCTAAATAGCCTTGCATCTGCTAATAGGAAGAGTCTAAAACAAATAATGCAATTTGGCTATCCATAAAGAGTAGAATGCCTATGCAGGGCAAAGAAAAACAGTGGAAGGAAAGGCAAAAATATAAACACAGAAATATTTTGAAAACTTCACAATGGTCCCCAACCATCCTAAAATTAAATAAAAGAAGATGAACAACTACATTTTAACAACTTTCTGAGCAATATTAAATACAACCTTGGTCAGCTATTAGACATTTTATATCTTTCCCAAAATTCAACCCTAACCACTCTCCCAATTACTTACCACTCAAAATGCAATAGAATTCAACTCTTATTTCATAAAGAGTATAGTGGCCCAAATCAACAATTCCACAATATCCAGTCCCAGCCCTGCCCAACTATGTTCTGCTTCAGCTGATGGCCTTCAACGTGAATACTTTAAAATAGCAGTCAATAACATTGCCAGTCCTGTCTCAATCCTTATAATAGTATATAATCCACTCTCCAAAATACTAGAGAGATGCATACACTCTCAGGTCTCAGACTACCTCCTTACTAACAACCTCCTTTCCAGTACTCAGCATGGTTTCTGACCAAGCCATAGCACCACCACTGCCTTACTCTCCTTTACTAACACTGTCCTTCAGCATAAAAACAATGGCTACTTCTCCTCTGCTACTTTCCTAGACCTATATAAAGCATTTGACATGGTCCCACACAAACAACTTATCTCTGTCCTCAATAACCTATCCTTCTCACAATCGGTCACCAACTGGTTTCAGAGTTACCTGTCTGACCGCCAACAATCCGTTGTATGGCAGAATGACATATCTCCCCAACTACCTGTCTCCATAGGGGTTCCCCAAGGATCCATCCTTGGACCCCTACTCTTCTCTGTTTACACCAATAATCTAGCCTCTGCCACCAAACATGGCACACTCATACAATACGCAGATGACTCGACAATCATCTGCTCAGCCCAGTCCCTACCAAAACTGCAAAAAGTCACACAGGAAGCCTTTTCCTCTGTTGAAACATGGTTATTCGATGCCCGATTAATACTCAACCCAAACAAAACTAAACTACTCATCTTCCAACCCACCAAACATACTCAATACAACTCTCACTTTAACATCACGGCAAAAGACAACACCACTATATACCCAACTGAACACACCAAATTGCTAGGAGAGGAAATAGACAATAAACTAAAAGTTGACATTCACATATCCATGACTATAAAAAAAGTCCACAAAAAACTAGGAGCATTATACAGAAATAAGTAATTTCTCACCAAAGCAGCAAAGATTTCAATAGCAAATTCCCACCTTATCTCCACCCTACGTTATGCCTCTCCAATATATACCAACCTAAGGCAATGTGATCTAAACAAGCTAGAGACCTGCTACAACAAAATCGCCAAATTCACCACAGGGGCATCCTACCATAGTCACCACTGTCTCTCACTTGCTGAACTGGGCTGGCTTGAACTCCCTCACCTCCTTCAGTGGTATCAACTCTCACTCACCCACAAACTAGTAAACCATCCACTAAATGTCCCATCCCTCCAGAATCTACTCCAACCCTATCGCACCACCAGACCACTAAGATCCAGCAGCAAAATCACTTGCAGATCACTAAGGCCAATAACTCTGCTGGTGAAGCACTATTCTCTTGCGCCATAGCCAAATTATGGAACTCACTCCCACCCACAATTACCTCCATACCATCATGCACCCACTTCAAAACTTTACTAAAAGCGCAACAAAAACATGCTGGCTATGCCCTTGCAACTCCCACTCTAATATCATCCACCCCATCCAACCACTACCTTTCTTTCCACTCCACTAATTACCTTGATTATAGCAAGCTCAGATGCTCATAAGCCAGTACTTATTATACAGCACAAACTGCTTCTTCTTGTAACATTTGTTAATGTCTGGTATGCACTTCACAGATAAAGATTCTAGTTGTCTACTGATGTACTATGTTCTTCATCTGGAAATATGTTGTAAGTAATTGCTATGTAAATTGTTATTCACTATGTAATCCAATGTATATACTGCCTGTTTATTTTAACTGTGGAGCTTTTCTCCCCGGGCATCCGCTGAAAATGGACCTACGTCCAGTCGGACACTCCCGGTCAACAAATTTAAATAAATAAATAAATAAATAGGCCAGTGCAGGAATCATATGTCCCCTTTCTCTGGAAAAATCACACATTAACTCTCTATACAAAGGAGGAAATTCAATAGACATTACTGACTTTAGACCTTTAGCAATCAGATTCCTCCTCTCCAAAATATTTGAAAAATGTAATCAGAAACAATTGCTAAACTATCTCCTGACAGAAGAACTGCTATCCCCCACACAGCACAGCACAGCATCTGTCCCTCCCATAGTAATTACACTGTACTTTTAACCTAATGCTAGAGACAACAGCAAACTAGTCTCCTCCTTATTTCTAGACTTGTCTAAAGCCTTCAACAGAGTTTGCAACAGCAAACTTCTACTTCAGGTATCCTCACTAGGTCTATCTCAGCCCACCAGTCTATGGTTCAAAAGCTACCTGTCCAATAGGTATCAGTCAGTAAAATGTCATTCCACCTTCTCTCCATACCTCCCAGTCACTATCAGTATACCTCTGCCCTTGTTCCCCTCCTGTTTAACATTTTGACTAACCCTTCACGCATTCACACAACAGGCCTCCCTAATACAATACACAGATGACTCCATACTCATATGCACATCTGACAACCTGACACATCTCTAAAATGTTAGCAATGAAGCTTCAACAGCCACTGAAACATCATGTCTTAGTAACTCACAACTCATGCTTAACAAAAGAAGATATACTTCTTTTTCCCCCAAATCCCTCTCTCATAAAAACACAAAATATAAAATCCTTCCTCTTAATAATACAACTATTGAGTTACTTCTCACATTGAAGTCTCCTGTCATAGCAAATGATTAACAATGATAGTTGATGTGACACCTGCATACACAAAACTGAAAAATAAATCACCAAAAACTAAGGATGCTTTACAGAGCCGAAAACTTCCTCACTAACTAAAACTCCACTTGCCACTGCTTCCCTCCTCCCATCACTACTTTAAGATGCCCCCATTAACCTCCAGGCATCACAGAATCAGAACATGAACAATTCTATATGAAAGTGGCTGAATTTGCAGAAAATGCTCATTTTAGAACACACCACTGTATAGCACTAAAATACCTACATTTGTTAGAACTACCCTATCAACTAACTTATACACAGCTTCTTATAACCTATACAATTTTACAGCGTCTACCTGCTTGTTCAGCAGTAATACCATTCTGCATATCTACATTCCCATTCAGATATTATGAATCAATGACCAAAAACTCCTCTCTATCTATCCACAACCCTATCAAATCTGCTAGGTATGGCCTATACTCATACCATGTTGCTAAGGCCTGGAAATCCTTGCAAGTGTACATCAGGAAACACCTTCCCTCCATTCCTTCAAAACCACTGTGAAAGACTTCCTAGCCAAACTCTGGCTCTGTTCTTGCTCAACCCCAAAATAAATTATATTCCTAAATATGATCATACACCTATTCATACCTTAAAACTCCTTACTTTCCTTCTTCACTCCTTACTTCAATTAATTTCTCTCCCCTGACACTCTTTCTAAATACAGCATAACCCTGTTTTGTTTATCTCACTTCATAGTGCAATTCTTGTTTTTATTATATTAACTTACTTTTAATCTATATATAAACTGGCAAAAAATGTTTCTAAATATTAAATCATCATATACATTGTGTCTATTCTTTACCAATGTTTTCCCATTATGACTAATTTGATATAATTATCTAAGCTGTAGATGTTTTTGTATTATTTTGAAGATTGTAAAATTATTGTTCTTAAAATGTTTTTTTAATACTTTGCAGCTTTTCTCCTGGGGCTCTGCTGAAAATGGGTACCTATCCACTTGGCCATTTCTAGTAATCAAATGCAAATAAATAAATAAATAAATAAATAACTAATGTCTCACACCTTGCAGTCACATTTAAAACACCATCATAATGGTGCAGGCTATTTAGTACCCTGCCACTGATCATGCTACTAACTAGCCTTATGTTGCATGATAATTGGCGAAAGTTCCTCGAAACTGTTAACAAAGCTCATAACTCCAGCTGCCTTGTATCTACTCTCCTTCTAGACCTATCGAAGGCCTTCGATACTATCTCTTTCAACCTTCCTCTAGCTAAACTCTCTAATCTTAATCTGTCCTTCTCTATCAACTGGTTTACCAGTTACCTCTCCAATAGGCAACAAAGAGTCAAATGGAAAAAAGCCACCTCCTCCTTCCTTAATACTCCTACAGGTGTACCCCAGGGTTCCATATTCGGTCCCCTAATATTTAATATTTTCATAAATGACTTCCAACAGACCATCCCTAATGCAAAACGTATCCAATATGCAGATGACTCTACAATCATCTGTTTTGCCACCTCCACCTCCACTCTCATAAAATTAACTCAAGATGCCTTCTCTTCCACTGAGCAATGGATGTTAGATAACCACCTAGCACTCAATGCATCAAAAACTAAACTTATGATATTTCCTCCTTCTAAAAACACCACCATAGACAAAAGCTCATTCTCCATTACTATTCAGAACAGTACATCTCTCGAAATAGTATCCGAAGCAAAACCTCTAGGTGTCCTCATTGATTAAGTTTGATACCCACCTACAAATAAATATCAAAAATACCCACCAGAAACCTGGTATACTCTACTGCCACAATCGCTACCTCACTCCATCTACCAAGTTTGTTGTCTCTACCACATACCTTATCTCTTCTCTCCTATATGGTGCCCCATTTCTTACTAACCTACAATCTTCTCTCAAGACAAAACACTCTTCCTGTTACAATAAAATTTCCAAGTTCACCACAGGCTACAAATCCTCCACCCACCACTGTAATGCCCTTCACAAGCTAAATTGGTTAGAGTTGCCCAATTATCTTACCTACATTCAACTCACCCATGCTCACAAACTTATATTCAGTCCCTCTCTCTGCCCCTCCCTTGCCTCCACCTTCAAAATGCACCAACCTGATAGACTTCTAAGATCCAATAACTAAAATCTGATAGAACTGCACAAGCCTGCCCACCCACCAGGCAAACATCTTCTATCCTTCTCTTTAGCATGCCTTTGGGACTCCCTGCCATCTGTTATCCATACCACCCTTAACCTTGCTTCACTCACATCTCATATCCCTCTGGGAATGTTCCTGCTCTCACTCCACATAACTCCCTTAGCATTACACCCCTCACTTTCCCTCTCTCTCTCTTTTCCCACCTCTCTCTATGCTACCTTTCTCTCTACCTCCTTCTTTTCTCCCTTATTCTTCTAACTTTTCCCTCTTTGCTTATTTCACCCCTTCCGACTTACCTTACAATAACTCTCATAGGATACTTGTGTGAAACTCATTTGCCTCTACTGTTAAATTTCTATAGCATGAACAAATTTATTTGTAAATATTTACTAATGGTTTACCTAAGTTTTCTTTTTAAATTTAATTTTTACTAAACAGTATTTTTAATACTTTCTTCACCTGTATTATTATATTGCTAATACTTTGTTTATATTGTACAATGTCTTTATGGAGCTTTTCTTCCCAGGACTCCATTGAAAATTAGTTCTTCATGACCTAATGGACCATTCTGGTAAACAAACTGTAAATAACGAAATAAATAAATAAATAAATAAATAAAATGTAGACTGGGCATGACTGTGAGATGCCAACTTTTGCTCTCTGGTATGATACCTGAGGTATGGTCATGGTTCCAATGGCATTTTATCTAGCAGGGTGCCACAGTAGTGCTCTAGGTAATCAAAAAAAAAATCTACCTGTCCTTTTATTCAGGAACTACTAGCAGTGCATGCCTTGGGACTCATATGACTGTCCCCAGTATAAGGTTGTTGCCTTGCAGGTGTACCGTCGAAATGTTGAACAAGACATCTTCAAATTCACTTACACAAAGTCCAAACTCTGACTGCTGAAAAAGCAGTCTAGACTGTACAATCTCACACCCTTCTTGACCGATGTTAGCACTTGTTAGGTGTGGCGTGGTCGGAAATGTTGACGTTCAAATTCTTTTTTGGCATTTGGACCATTCCATATTATGGATTTCGTGAAATAGGTTTGACAATGTGATGAAACAGTGAACTGGAATCCACATTATGAAGGTAAACCTGCCTTGCATTGACTCTCTCCGGGGCTGTTACTGATGCCACTGCCACACCTCACTCTGGAAGCAGAGCAGCACCACTATAGTAATCTATTTAGGTAACAACCTGACCTTCGCAGCTGCTGGGAAGAAGAAGACAGGGTGAGGGTGAGGCACCACTATAGTAATCTATTTAGGTAACAACCTGACCTTCGTAGCTGCTGGGAAGAAGAAGACAGGGTGAGGGTGACTGAGATGTATTATAAGTATTATCTATTGTTCTATACCATTTTTTCTCATTTTACCTTTGGTGAATGTACATGAATTTGATATTTTTATCCACATCTCATAAGGCTATGGTAGATAATAGTCTATTATACTGGAAGAGGATGTAGAACTGAAATAATATTCTTCCTTAGTATTTTTAAAGTGTCTATCTTCTCAGCGCACTGCAGAAAAGTGTACTGTATGCAGTGGTTTACTTTGTATTGTTAATGGCTTGTATGTGGATTAGACAGTATTGTACTTTGCATAATCAGGTAATACGCAATGTCACTAGCTCTCTTTATGGGTTAGCACATATGTTAGGGATATATTAGACAGTACATACTAAAACCCAGTGAGACATATATTGACATAATGATAATAAGATTGTTTTTCATAGGTATGGTAGCTGGACTACACCAGGTACTTATAGGCAGTACAGGCACTACATCCTCCAGTATTTCATCTGTTTACTATAATTAAGCAGCACATAACAGTGTGTATCACTTGGTATGTATTAGCCATATGCACTTCTCACCTGGGTCTTGCAAAGTTATTTATGGTATAATTGCAGTTGAATAATCTGAATAATCTGTTCAATTTATACTACATTTCATGCAATGTCTCGAGGTTTCTCCCTTCCCTCTTTGTCACTATCCTTTCATTTTTATTTATTTTATTCTGTTTGTTATGCTGCTTCTCTTCTTTAATTTTTCATTTTTATACAACAGCTGTCAGGGCAGGGGCAGTGGCAGTGGCAGTGGCTGTGCCCTGTACCATCAGCCCCCAAAGTAACATATCCCCCCATAACACTGGAACCCTGATCAGCAAGGGCTGCCTTCTCAGTGTCTTTTCAGGGGTTGGCTGATAGGCCATCCTCCCCTGTCCCTAAGGGAGCTTTACTGGGTGAGACCACTGTTGCTCCCACCATTAGATCTGCAAGGGGTGAGTTGACTTATTTCTCACCCATATGCAGCTTTTAGAGGCACTGGGCAGGTAATCAACAGATATATCAAAGCCTGCATTGGCCACATGGAAAGACTCCTCTTGTAGCTTGCAGAATTGCACCCCTGCCGACCACTTGCACTGATAACTAAGCCAGGACATAGTTCTGTGGAAGCACAAGCCATAAGTCATACCTGCCCACTCTCCATCCCAGTGTTCCCCTCCCCACTATCTTCCATTTGTTGTATACTGTCTGTAATGTCACTGTCATGCCCCTCCCTCAGTGTATCAACACCTCTTCTGTCAGTCTTGTCTTTGTTATGTTGTTTATGTGTTTGCCCCTGTTATCTACCCTCTCCTGTTTACCATGCCTTTACCTTCTCTTACATCACTACCTGCCTTTCCTTTAATGAAATGAGAAAATGGGCATCTATCCAATAAAATAACCATTCTTTTCTCTCCCCAGTGATATTTACCTGTTTCCCTATGTCATTTCCTCTTATTGTTTTCTTTTTCCTTTTTTTCTGCAGTCCTATTCTTCAGTTTCCATTCCATCCCTTCATCTGGTCAACAACAGATTCAAAGTGTGCAGTGGGACCATTAAGGCTGGCAGCTGCTTTTCTCATTTGCTTCTTCTGTGCATGTGTGAGATTGCTAAAGAGCATTTACATTTGTATTCAGCACGTTAGATAGCGGCTACTGCAGTCATTTTCCCTCTGTGCAGGTCCTGTCCCATGTATGAGTGGATTACTAATTATCAACTGGTTGTGTTTTGACTTTTCACATTGTTAATTGATAATGAGATCTGAGCTTTGTTTTGACCAGAAGGTAAACAGCAGGTAGCTCACTGCCATTGTTGTGAGTAGGCTTCTGAATTCCAGGGAATGTTGTTTTCATTTTCTTTGTGGGTTGACCCTAAATGCATTCTGTCTTTGCTGACCTATTGAGCACCATGTCACTAGCTTTTGTGATATTACCAAGCTTGCTATTTTTTATGTTGCTGCTAACTGACTGATGTTAGTAGCTTTTTCCACAAAACAAGTGTCATGTTATTATTTTGAAAAAAAAAGCAAGATATTGAGACCATTGTACCTGTAGAGTATGGGAGAGTGTATCAAATATTGAGTATTGCAAAAATCCTGTCTGTTAAAAATAATGTATTTATCTGCCTCTTTCATCATATTTTGCACATCTCTTCTTCAAAATGACTCTTCTGGATAGGTGTTTGCAATACCCTTTAAATTTAAGAATGACTGATTGATAGCTTGTTGCTAGAGCATTTATGGATTCCTCCTGGGTACATAAGTTTTCTACTCCTGATCACAATGATCACTGGCAAAGAGGTTCATTAACTATTATTATTATTATTATTATTATTATTATTATTATTATTATCACTTTGTACCCCAAAAGGGAGTGTAATTAGACATATCTAGTACAATGTATCATGAAGTAATCCATATTTGTTGTTATTCAAAGAGATAACAAAGTGATAAGAAAACCTTTTTTTTTCTTTTTATCTAAAATGACGTTATCATCATTCAGCAATACTAAATAAAACAATAAGAAGTAGGCTAAGGGAATATCAACGTTATACAACTCATGCTGAACCTAACATATTTAAAGCTGACGCAAACCATGGGAGGAATTCAAAAAGGTTACATCAAGGTGAACATGAGGTGTGACTGGTAAGAGAAGTTTTATTTATTTTTACTGTTAAAAGGAGGTGCGACTGCGACCTATAGTGACGTAAAGAAATTACAACTTCTGTCTGGCTGGTAGAACTTGTATGGTCAGAACAACTTTATTGTATTTTATTATTTAGTTGGATATTGCTGGTATAATTTTTGTCATAGAAGTTGATTTAAGTTCATTTGAATTCTTTGCTACTGACTTTGTGTAATTTCTTTCCTTTGCAATATTTTATTCAATTAAAGCTGAATATGGATTACTTAAATGAGTATGCAATTAAGTATCCTGTACAGTGTAATAAATGCTATGCATATTTGAAGGTAACAGCTGATAACACTGGTGATCTTTGTTCTTCGTGTCAAAAGTTGGATGATTTGCTTACCATTGTTAGAAGCAAATATCGACTTAATGATGATGATGATTGCACATGTGCAATTGGCATGGCTTGGAGAACTGTTGTACCGTATATTAATGACTGGACTGATGAACTAAATAATGTTAGGCATAGAATAAATAAAACAGATTTAGGAAATGATGCATCTATTTTCTGCAAAGAACATTCAACTCCTATGAAACATGATAAGACCCCTGAGAACTATGGAATTGTGGATGCAAGTACTAGCAATCTGAGGATCTAGTTTGTTTAGAAGGAAACAAAAAAAGAAGGAAAGGAAGAAGTTCTCAACAAATAAGGAAGAACAAGAAACTAATTAATGACTGTAAAGGAAAGAGAATACATAGTAAAAATGATTCTGCTTTGTTATGTAACACACTGGTGAAAGGGAATGAAGATATCTGTCTATCAGAAAACCCTCAGTCTACAGAAAAAGGCATCACATTTCCAGTGGAAAAGGTAGAAAAAAGAGGCAAGGGACAGGTGAAAAGGAAGAAATAAAAACTGATCGTGGAAGGATTGAAGAACATTACTGTAAGAAAATGGAAGAGAAAGACAGATGTTGACTACATGGCTCAAGCTGTGGATTTACAATGCCAGCTGGATGAGAATTTAATACGCAATGAAAACAGTGGAATTAATAAAGACTAATAGTGATGAAGATCTATCCTTCATAACAATTGATAGAGCAGAAATGACTATATTAGAAGCTGAAGATTCTTCAGAGATGGTCAGCAAAGATATTCTTGTAATTGGAGATTCAGTTATTAGAGGAACTGATACTTATATTTGCAGAGATGATAATGAACATCGAGTAGTGTTATGCTTGCCAGGAGCAAACATAGACGATGTGAAACAAGCCTTGGAACGCCTTAATATAAGGAAGTATGGATCTGTTTTTATTCATGTTGGTACAAATGATGTCACCAACAAAGATTCTCTGACTTTTAGTCGGGAACTGACAGCCCTCCTAGATAGTATAGCTTGTACCGGTGTTAGGATATATTTTTCACAAATCACCTATAGAAAGGATAGTCAGGTTACTGTGAATGAAAAGATTTTTTGGATAAACACCTACATGGAAAAAATGTCCTGTTTTAAAAAATGTTAATGTGTAGAGCATCCAAGCCTTCTTTTGGGCACACATGTGATCAGCTAGGATGGTATACATTTGTCTAGAGCAGGGAAGAGAATTTTTGCAGCAGATATTTTGCAATATTTGACCAACTCTAGCCAGGATTTTTGCCATGTCAAAAATGTAACATTTCACAGGTAGCAACATTTGATGCATCTCTGATGGTTGTTAATGCCAGGAGCATTAATAATAAAGTTTTTTTATTAGAAAATTTGCTACGTTCCCACACGATTGATGTTGTTATAGTTTGTGAAACATGGTTAAAGAACAATGACTGGAAACCAATTCTGTCAGGGTATAAATGTTTTTACTGTAACAGACATTCTAACAAAAAGTCAGGTGGAGGTGTTATGATAGGGGTGAAAGATAGCTAGGAGACTTCTGATTATTACATGTTCAGTGATAACACCTATACTATAGACTGTGTAACTGTGACACTAAAGACAGCCCTGGAACATATAACAATTGTTGGGAGTGGACAGACCACCAAAGACAAGTGCAGATGACTTAGAGGAATTCATATTTTTCTTACATGAAACACAGGAGGGAAGAATAATATTAGCTGGGGACATAAATTTACTAGAAACAGACTGGAATAATATTGATTCAACAATGTTAGTAAAGCAAATATTCACAGAGCATATTCAGGAACAACAATTGCTTCAGATTGTAAAAAAAACTACCAGGGGACGGAATATACTATACTAGATATTGTTTGTGTTCCCAAAGAAATTACTGTAACTTCAAACCAAGTTTTGCCACCATTGATGTGCAGTGATCATGGGGTCATAAAGGTTAATTTGTTGCTAGATAATTCTGCCAAACTAAAATCTAAGCTAATGCACAGAAGGTTAATTACAGATTATACGGAAGTAAAAGAGTTACTATATAAAACTAACTGGAGTGAGGTGTTCAGTGGAAAAACTGCAGATGGAATGTGGAAAGTTTTGAAAGAGAAATTGTTTGAGTGCAAAAAGTAAAAAAAATGTTTAACATCAGGATCTAGGCACGCAATATCATGGGGATATATTTCCATAAGAACAAGATACCTGATTAAGGTGAGAGACAAAAAACTATAAGAAATGGAAGAGAGGTTGAACTGCAACTTTGAAAACTGAAATAAACAAGCTGGACACACAGATTAAGCATAGTGTTAGACAAGATCAAGAAAAATTTGAAGAACATTTATATAAAGATATTGATAAAGAAAGATATTGATTAAGAAACCTTTTTATAGATACATAAGGTATGGAAGGAGTAAAGATACACAAATTGATAAACTGTGTACCGATTCTAAAAGTTATTCTCAGAAACATCAGATTATAGATATAATTACAAAATCTTATGTAAAACAGTTTGGCTCCACAAAAGCGGTGGTAAGTTGTCCTAGTGACATCCAGGTAACCCCAGATACCGAATCAAATTAGATTATATTGAAAAAGAACTGCGCAAACTGGATCCAAACAAAGCACAGGGAGAAGACGGAATAAGTAACAATGACCTGAGAACACTTAAGCAAGAGCTTACACTGCCATTACATCTATTTTTCATTAGGTCAAATAAATATGGGGAGATTCCTCAAGATTGGAGACATGCACTTATTAAACCTGTCTTTAAGGGAAAGGGGAGTAGGACAAACCCAGAATCATATAGATACTTAAGTCTACTTTCATGTTGCTGAAAAATAATGGATAAGGTAATACTGGATAAGTTATTGTCAGAACTGGATAGGTTGGGACTTGAAACCATATATCAGCATGCATATGTTGAAAATAGACCTATCACCACCTGTAACATGATGTTCTATAACAATATAATAGCAGCTATGAATGAAAAATTGTGCTGTGATGTGATTTATATAGATTTAACTTCAGCATTTGACAGGGTCATGCACAAAACACTGATCAATAAATTAGTACAACTAGGTATTGATGTACTGTTGATAAGATGGATAGCTGCACAGCTTACAAACAGGACATGGTAAGTATCACAATTCCAACTGGAGAGGTGAAATCCTTGGTTACAGTCAAGGCATTCCACAGGGCTCTGTATTAGGCCCTTACTTGTTTAGATTGTATCTTTCCGACCTTACTTTTTCATCTGAGGTGTTCTACAGTCTAAATGCTGACAACCTAAAATTGGATAAACTGATTACAAGTGTCACAGATAAGGCATGTCTGCAAAACAATTTTTTCTAAATTGACCATTTGGGCACAGGAGAATAATATGTTCATAAATACATCAAAAACTAAGCATATGAGATTTGGGAGACATAAACTGAAAGGTGAAAATTTAATACAGCACACAGTGATTAAACTGTAGACTCGTTTAAGGACCTCGGTATATGGGTAGATTCAGCTATGAGTTTTTCTCATCATATCAACCAGTTGGCTAATGATAGTTATAAAACTATAGGTTGTATAAAAAGATTTATAAAGTCTAGGAAATCAAACATAATGAAGTCATTGTTTGTTAGTTACATTAGATCCAAACTTGAGTATGGAATAACAGTATGGAAACCCTATAGAAAAACAAGCATAAATAAACTGGAAAGAGTACAGCGGAAATATACTAACAGCATCTATGGATGTGAAAATCTAAGTTATTATGAAAGACTAAAATATCTGAACTTGTACAGTGTCTCTTACAGATATTTAAGAGGAGAACTTATTCAGGTATATAGGGCATTTATGGACAACTATCTCTAGGAATGTCTGGGGTTATCAAATAGTACTCGAGAATCGTCAGATAACCTACGTAGAAGATTCTATAGAAATGAGAAGTGTATTAATTGGTTCTCTGACAGAGTAGCTGATGCTTGGAACAGACTACTGAATTACATTAAAGCAAGTACTAGTTTAGATATTTTTAAGAACAGCCCGGACATTTATTATGGGAACAAGTGTTTTGGTATATTGGCAAGCTAGAAGGGCTTAATGCCCATGCTTGAAACATTTGTATGTATGTATGTATGTTTGTATGTATCTCATGGTTACCATTTGGAATTCAGAGACAGCCCAATCATGGTGCTTAACCATAAATACATGCAGTACCAAGGTGGGCTGTTACCCTGGCCATGCTACTCAGCTACAGTCATGCAAGTTAAGTGATCTCTGATACATAAGTGACATACATTGACATTAATAGTGGAATTGTCACAACTTACAAATTTATGATTGGTCATAACTTCATGTGAAGATTTGTGAATCCATGATTTTTACATTTTGTGAACACGGATCACAGCTGGCAGTGTTCCACAGTGTTCTAACTTTCCCTGGAAATAAGAGTGTTACGTTTAACATAAGGATAACTTCTGTGGTGTTACTTGCTGTTGTGTAGACTATCAGTTATGCAGACAGTGGTTCATTTCCATGATGATTTACCTTGAAGAGTGATGGCAATTGTTATTATCATATGCCAATAATTGATCCTACAAGTGTTAAATGCAATAAAATGACACATCTATCTGTTTTCATGCCTCAGTACAATCACTAAGTGTTGGGTACAGTGGATGGTTTCAATCTTCACCCCTTTTATGTCTGTTTCCATGTTCATTTTACAGTCTTTGGCAGGATTGTAATAGATCCATAATATTTGTGTACCCAAACCTCTTCGGTCACCTTTTTCTGTGGTGTAACTTACTCATGACCATGAATTTGAAATATCAGTTTGAAAAATCAGGGGCTTGACCCCAGGCATGTGCATATATTTTGCTCTGATTTCAATTGCTCTTTTCCCTTGAAATGTGTTCTGGTCACCTCTATCATGAGGGATCCTGTAGCATATCTTGCTACTGTACCATTTTAGTAAACATATAGTTGCCCAAAGTCAGTGGTTTGATCCTAGGTATGTGCATTTTGATTGTGTTCATATCAAATCTTCAGTGCCCTGGAAATATATTTTTCAGGTCACCTCTTTCATGAGTGCTCCCATGGTATGCCCTTGCTAGTATACACTGAGGTGAATATCTATCTATCTATCTATCTATCTATCTATCTATCTATCTATCTATCTATCTATCTAGCTATCAGTCACAATTTCATCCCCAGTTATGTGCATTTTACTTTTCCTGACATCATCTGCTCTGTTACCCTGATATATATTTCCAGTCACCTTTCTTACCACTGCTTTTGTGGAAATCACTGCTAATGCAGATGTTCAGATAATATCAGTGGCATAGGCAGGGATTCATTTTCATTTCTGAGAGTTTCTCTTTTAGTGCTGTCATGTGTTACAATCCCTGGAATGTCAACAATGCTGCATGAGTGTTTACATTACATGGAGAATCTTGTAATTCTTTTCCTCACATAATTATTTTTTTCTGGATTCTTTTGCCACTGCTGGGATGGGCATTTGGGAGATATGTGCTGTTAATGTCTATTCTGACTTATTTGATTGATCTGTGTACTCATGGATGGATATGTGATATGTTCTATGGCACTTGTAGCATGACTGCTTCAGTGGTACCCAAGCTAAGGTGATTTCATAACACATTGTAGTGTGGGCGCCCCCGGTTTGGTTTCCTTTAGGACTATTGATTGTTCTTTTTATTGAAACCTGCCTGCAGATGTGATACATTTTAGAGGTATGTATTTGTTATTACCCATTGCACTTTGCTGTATGCAGTGCCTCACTTTTACATTCCAATAAGGATATAGTGGCATGTGGACTGACTTGCCTTTCAACAGGGCAATTATTTTTATTTTTGTTTTAATTATGTTCACTGTATGGGTACACAGCTAACACTCTCTATTGTTGTTATGTATATTGAAGGCTATTATACCATATTATTATATTACTTTACATCTCACATATCCCACGTATAATTCACTTTCTTCAAATGGCTTTGTTGTCATAGGCATTTCTGGTCTACCTTTACATGCAATGGTTTGTTATGCAACTCACTTTGCACTTAGTGTTCACCCTCTCCATGATTATTGTTAGTGAACTCAACTCTATCCTCAGCATTTGCGCTGCTTTCATTTCCATTGCTTATATATTTATGTCTGTATTTGCTGCTACTGCTGACATCATCATTACAAACTGTGCGTGCACACTCATATTAGCTACTGTCATATCACATCCATGCTCATTATTAATGCAATGTGTTTAGGTGTGGCCATAAGGTGGCTTAAAATGGTCTGGCTGTGTGTCTATGCTATAGCTGTGAGGAGAGCTTTCTCATTGTGCAGTGCTTTGCCCATGCATGTACATGTGTGATGAGCAATGTTATTCATTGCTTTAGAAAGGGAAATAGTGTTAATTTGGCCATGTTAAGGTCATACTGTTAATGAATCTCCTGAATAGATTTTGAAATAAAAGAAGAAAACTATCCAATAAGAAACAGCACTGCAATGACAGACCTGCTGAAAATGTTAAACAGTTAAATGGCTTAAATGTTTTATCGGTAGTTTATTTTGCATCTGTTGCTCTGATTGCTTCTTCCTGCATATATTTAGACTTGACTTTTCCAAGAGTCAAATGGATTTGTTCAGATATAAAGGAGTATTCTCCAATTTCTGTAAAATAAGTTATTTTGGTAGGTTTTCTTTTTTCTTTGTTCTGACTTTCACTTCTTATTTAGCAGTGGGAGGGCAATATCTGTCCTTATATTCAGAGCATTTTCTATAATAATTTCTGGAACCTGACGCATAATGTTGTTGACAACCTCATGCAGTATAAAATGCAATGTTTGTCTGCATCCGTTGCTTCTTGTCTGCTCTTGTGTGCAGCTTTCTGCATTAGCCTGCTTTCTTATGGGTTCATGGCGACTGCATTTTCTTTTCAATGCTTCATTTTGTCTAGTTAACACAATTTTCTGGGTGATTTGGTCACTGTTATAATTAGATTTGATTTTGACATCAATGAGGGCTTCTGTATTGGCAGAGATGTCTCTACTGCACCTGGATGAGTCCACATTGTTTATAGCTTCAGCCGGACAAGTTGATGAAGAAAAAATTGTTCCATGACACAAAACGCCCTGTACCTTTCACAAAAGAGTTTTCATGCCATACTCATCTGTTTTGTATGAATACTGACGCCAAGCTCACATAAGCCCAGATAAGATGGAAAATCCCAAACACTTACAATCAGTGATGGCATATTAATGCCAACTTCACTAGCTATAATTTTCAGCTGAAAGCAATAGCTGATCAAATGGAGTTCAGAGAATTATGCTTGATGAGCTTAAATCTTTCCAGTTTATACCAGGCCAACTGTAGGGAAGGAGATAGAGCTTACAGCCTCATGTTGACAAGTTTTATAATGTTGAAAACAAGAGCCTAATGTCGCTGACATCTAGCTTCATAGGTAGTTAACAGGCAGGCAGTCTATTATTCAGAAGCATAGAATTGCAGCGTATAGTACTACACAGACCACAACAGGTAGAATATATATATATATATATATATATATATATATATATATATATATATATATATATATATATATATATATATATATATATATACACGGTCCTAGTTAAGTGATCAAAGCTCAGAACTTCGAATTTCATATGGCCTAAACCATATAATCAACGTTTTAAAACTTCTAACACTTAAATGGAGATCTCTGTACTGCACGGAATGGGAATATTCCCTTTTCCTGGCTGTACTGCGATCTCGGAGTTGGTATATTTTAATAGCGGGGTGTTGGGGGCTTCCTCCCCTGTATATATGTGTTTTAATTTTTTTTCTTTTTTTTTTAATGGTCGAGATTACAAAACTTTGAAGTTTTGTAATTTCAATCATTCAATGTAGACCAATTCTTCTTTTCCTGGTTATGGGTCACCACAGCAGATCACCTGTCTGCTCATGATTGGCAGTAGAGTTTTACAGTGTCAAGTTGCCAGGCTGGCACCCAACCTTCCACAGAAGGCACACACTAATGCCTAGGGCCAATTTAGAGTGTCTAATCCACCTACAGCACATCTTTGGGATGAAACCCATGCAACCACAGGGAGGACATGCAGACTCCACTCAAAATGCACCACAGCCAAGGATCGAACTATCAAAATAAAGAATGATGGTTTGGCGAACATGGGATGTCAAATTACAGTTGGCTGAATCCCGTATTGCCAAGATTTATGTTTGCAAGTATACAGTGCAGCAAACGTTACTGTGCATTTGCTGATATGAAGTTGATGTTAAGAAAAAAGATTGCAGTACAGTGAGGTTTGGGAAATTTATCCTTTTTCTGACTGTAGTGTGATCTCAGAGTTGGACTATATAATTTGCAGGGGGTGTGGGAGGCAGCCCTGCACTTGGGGTACAGGTGGGGCCTGACCTCCTGCAAAAATGTGAAGTTCAGTGTTGTGCAGTATGTTCATACTGCTGAAAACCAAAACTTACTTTACTGTTGTAAAAGGTGCATGAGAAACAGTATGTTGAATAATGCCAAATTTGAATACTCAGCATGACATTCAACATGCAGACCTGCTTACTCTGCTATCATCAGTGTTGTGAGTTGCTTATATGAAGTGATTCTGTAGTGTAACTCAAGATTTTGATAGTAAACCTATAAATATATATATATATATATATATATATATATATATATATATATATATATATATATATATATATATATATATATATATATATGGGTCCCCTTCCAATTGCCAACACTTCAAAATGCCGAATTTCATATGGCCGAGACCATATGATCGACTTTTGAAATGCCGACAATGTGGGACTGGCATCTCTGTACAGTGCGGAATGGAAAGATTTCCATTCCTGCACTGTAGTGCGATCTCGGAGTTGGTATATTTAAGTTACAGGGTGGTGTGGAGGGCAGAGCCCCCCACAGGGGGTGCAGGTGGGATTGCCCCCCTGCTACCAGTGTTTAGGTAAGTGCTTTTTTTTTTCTTACTTTTGTATTTCATATGTTCGACATTTCAAATGTCAATCATATGGTCTCAGCCATATGAAATTTGGCATTTGAAGTGATGAACATATGAAGTAGATCCATATATCTATATAAAGAGAGAGAGAGAGAGAGAGAGAGAGAGATGGATGGCTTTAGGAAGAAATCTAAACATATATTTGTACTGGCATAATTCTCAAAAGGAATGTAAATAAAGAATTCTACAGGAAGAACTGTAAATACAGAATTCTACGGATAGAATTCGGTAGTCAGAATTTTAAAGATGGAATTCTACTGACAGAATTCTAAAACAGTATTCCACAAATAGTATTATAAACACATAATTCTAAGGAACTAATTTCACAGATAGAAATGTAACATATTAAATACAGAATTCCACAGGACGCTAAGCAGAAAATTCTACATTTAGAATTCTAAACATAATTTTCAAAAAGTGGAATTCTACAAATAGAAGTCTAAGCACTGAATTCTGCAGATATCATTTTAAACAAAGAATAACAGATGGATAGTTTTAAGCATAGAATTCTATACATAGAATTTTGCAAACTGAATTCTAAACACAGCGTTATTCAGATACACTTCTACACATAAATAATGGCATAATGTACTATTTCACAGAATAATTTGCACATATAGAATTATGCAGCTAAAATCATTGCATAAATGTCTCCATACAGAATTCTGCATAACACATTTTATTTACTTATTTATTTATTTATTTATTTATTTATATGTGTTTACTGGGAAATTTCGACTGGACATAGGTCCTTTTTCAGAGGAGAGCCGGGGAGAAAAGCTCCATACAGGAAATAGTACAGAGTACATGAAGAACAATAGTAATACAAATAATAGTGAGAGTACAAGCAATATCAACATGGAAAATATGAACAAGTGATGTGCTGAACTATTGATAGCATAAGGTACCCAATGGTATAAGTAATAACGATATGTAAACACATAAATAATACATAGTAGTGATTGGTAGACACCAGGTGCAAGCTAGAGACTGCTAAATCCGAGAAGGTAATATACTCACAGAACTGGGGACAATTCCAAAGCCAGAAACAGTTATAGTAATACTCAGGCAGTAAAAGGCCGGCTGGCGAAAGGAAAGGAATGAAAGGAGCAGTAGGTAGGATTATTACTCAGAATTTGTGCACGGACATAACCAGTGCCCTCTGAGGTGGGTTATTACAGCAGTGTTGAAGAGAGTGCATGGTGGTAGTGTTGTTATATTGGGGGGGGCATAACCTGGTTATTTTGTTGGAGAAAAGAGCTTCTCCAGCAGAGTTCTTGGCTTTGGTTACTAGAAGTTGGTTTATGCTACTGAAGCATATAGGTCTGGTGTGGTAAGGCTGGAGAAGATTTTGAAGAGATGGGACATTAAGATAGTAGTTAACTATCTTGTGGGCTAGAGAGAGTTGATTCAGGTTGAGAAGTTGAGGGAGTTTGAGCCAGTCAAGTTCTCTAAGTGAGATACTGCGGTGGCTGCGATAGGATGCTCCAGTGGCAAATTTAGCCATTTTGTTGTAACAAGCCTCGAGCTTGTTTAGGTCTGTTTACCTGAGGGTGGTAAGTATAGGAGAGGCATAAAGCAGAGTAGAAATAAGGTGGGACTTGGTTGCAGAAATTCTGGTAGTTTTAGTGAGGAATTATTTGTTTCTATATAGGGTGCTTAGTTTTTTGTTATGGTTAGTGAAATGTGAATTTCGAATCAACACCAAGTAGTTTGGTGCGCTCTATTGGGGAGATGATGGTTTTGTCATTGGCTAGGATATTACATTGGGAATTGGGAAGGTTAGATTTTGTGGACTGGAAGATAAGGAGTTTAGTCTTGTTAGGGTTAACAATTAGTAGGGCATCAGATAGCCAAGTTATTCTGAGGAAAAGGCTTCCAGGTTGATCCTATGGAGTTCTGCTATTGTGGGGGCAGAGCAGATGAGGGTGGAGTCATAATTCTGAAGACTGAATTTTACGCACAAAATTCTGCAAGTAACATCCTAATATAGAATGCTGTACATAGCTTTCCAAGAAGCATGTTGTAGAGCTAGACTTCTATATAACATAGAATTCTTTAGATGCAATGGTACACATTGAATTCTACAGAAATAATTTCAAACACAGTATCCATGATAGAATTTTATTTCTACATTGTTGGTGTTCCATGAGTTATCCTCTTCAAATCTCCTAGTATTCCATTGTCTTTTGTTTTATGAATGTATTATATTCAGGGCAGGGGTGATTTGCATAAGTGATCAGTGCACAGAGTACAATACTCATACTATGAGGATAAGACAGCATACAGTGTCTCATCACATTGTGTTAATATTTTTCAGAATCACAAAAAACTTTGATATTCTAGTGTTATGCAAAACACACCTGTTCCATGGTGCACTCATAGCATTAACATAGGCAGTTCTAATCCCATATGTCTAAACACAAAATTCTTTAAATTCTATGGATTGAATTCCATATAAATAATTCAACAAATTCTACAGATTTACTGCTACAGACAGAATTGTAAATACATACATAGAAACACATAAACACAGTAATACAACTGATTAAATTCAGTATATAAAATTTTACAATAAATTTGAAACTGACTTTTAATAAAAAATACAAAAATATATATTTTAGTCTCAGAATCTAATTAGTATTCTAAGTCAAGAATTCTACAGATGAATTCTAAACGTATTCTACATATATACTTCCAAACTCAGAATTCCACAAACAGAACTATACTGAGAGTACACTAAAGATAGAATTCTAGAATTCCAAACATAGAATGGGGCAAACACTGAATTCTGCAGGTAGAACTCAAATCATCGAATGCACCTATAACATTATTAAAAGAGAATTATGCAGATTGATTTGCACAGATACTGTTTTTAAATAATATTTCCAGCACATCTTTGCTACATATCATTGAGTTGCAGATGGATGAGATTCCATATGGGTAAGTTCAGCTGGTCAGTTTTTAACTTGTATGTCTCCAGAAAGAATTGTTTCCCCTCAAATCTTACTGACTACATTTTCTAATACATTTGCTTCACAATGAGAGCACCACTATTAATGTCTTTAAAAAAGATGACGGGCAACCAGTTCAGCACAGAGCCAAACTTCTACTAGACTGCATAATTTTAAAGCTGCTTGGTCTAAACTCATTCCTTATCTTTGCAGGTTGACTCTCAAAACACACTTCAGACAAAAACAAGAACTTGGTATATCTACAAGTGGCCAAGTTTAAGTGCCTAAAGTGCAAGACACCAATGTACACAATGCTGATCACTGTTTTTAATAAAAAAATAACTCTTGGTGTGATTTATGAGTTAGAACTGACAGTGAGTCTCTTCTTTTGGGAGATTTCTGCATCCCTTGACTTGGTATTACTATGGACTTGGTAAGTATAGGTCTGGATATGAGATGGCTTGCCCATATCAATGTGTCTGACTGTAAAAAAACCCTTGCAGTTTACTTGTTCATCTTTCTGTATTTCAGGCATTAGTTTTCTGTGTGTTTTGATGTCCAGAGTTATGCTGTTTGATGCTTCATGGTAGAAGCCATTAAATTACTAGTTCCTCATATATCTCCTTGTAAAAACACAGGAGTAAACTTCACAGCCAAAACCATATGTTTACCAGTCTGACATTTACACAAAATTCAAGTTATAACTAAAAAAATTATACTTAAAGAGGCTTTTTTGTTCTTGTATCCAAAACAACTAAGTTATTTAGCTGACTCAGTGTTGAACTCTATGTTTATTCTTTCTTTCACCTTAATATATATATATATATATATATATATATATATATATATATATATATATATATATATATATATTTATATGTATTTATATATATCTTGTATTTTCTAATCAAGGTCACTTACGATATATGGCCTATAGCACAAGTCTAATTTTAGTAGCCTGAATGTGTATAATCAGAGAGCACTGGTGCATTTTTTTTAAATTTCTTGATTTTGATGACATATTTTTTCAAATATCTTTTTTATCAGCTCAGGATGAACCAGAACATTTTCCAGTGATGTCAGTGATCATTGCAGTCAATGCAAAAAAATTAACAAAAATGAGACCAGACTCCATGATGTTGATCTTGCTTGTTATTGTTCTCGACAATGGTTACTTTGCTTTGTGATAATTTTTACATCTTTGAAATAGTGGAATTATATATCTGTCTAGCTAGCTAGATAGTTAAATGTGTGTGTATATATATGTATATCTATTGATCTGCTTTCATTAAACGAAAGTATAATCCACTGAAACACTTATTCAATGAATGAACGGACTGCCAAATTCCTGTCACAGGGAAAATAACCTTTTGTCCACCACGGAAACCAAATGAACAGAGGAAAAGTAAGCCCACCAAAATGGGGGGCTTCATCCCCCATGCCCTCTTACTTAAATATATCAACTCCAACATCACACTACACGGAAGAGAGGACATAGTTCACTATGGTGGTCAAGTGTTTCCTTTCCCTGTGAAAGGAATTCGGCAGTCCTTTCATTCATTGAAGAGGTGTTTTGGAGGATTCAGCTTTAGTACGTAAAATTCAGTGGATTGTACTTTCATTTAAAGAAAGTAGATACATATATATATATATATATATGTTCATAGGTTCATAGGTTCATACTAGGCTATCTGCAATTATAAGCCTAGCCTGATTCTGTATGGCTTATGCCACCCCTTGATTTGAGTATACTGTGCCCTTTTTAAGGTTTAGTTTACTGTGCCTTTGTCCAATAGTGACACAGGAGTAATCCCTGGGACAAACCTACAATCCCCCATCCAGCTATCGAGATTCTTCTTGAAGAGATTCAGTGAGGTGCTCTGCCTCACATGAACTGGAATTCTATTCCAGAGCGAATGGAGCCTCTGCGTTATGAACCTGTCCCTCCAGCAAGTTCTATTTATTTCTGTGCTGAAGTTCAAGTCCCTCGAGCATGTGGCTCTAAGGGATTTAGATTTTCTGAGGTGGAGCATGTCCATTAATTCTGGATTTGACATAGCTTTGTATGTCAGGCATAGATCGCCTCGAAGTAGGTGGTATGCAACTGAGTAGAGCTGGAGTTTTTTTTAACCGAGAAGCATATGGCATCTGTTTGAGATCCTTCATCCTCTTGGTGAGATACTTTTGGGGTCTTTCTAATTGCTGCAGGTGTCAGGTAAGGTACATCCCAAAAGGGACATTGTATTCTATGATGGACCTGATGAGGGATGAATAAAGGGACACAATTACCTCTCTTGATCTAGATGTGAAACCCTTCGTGATGAGGTGGGCTATGTAGAAGGTCTTTCTAACCACTTTGGCAATGTGGTTTTCAAAGGAGAGATTGCTATAAACTTGGGTCCCCAGATCCCTAATAACTTTCTCTGTACTTAATGGGTTTCCGCCTATGTGGTAATTTGTGGGCACATTGTTTTTGCCAAAGGGTATGACTATACATTTTTTGGCATTTAGCTTTAAACCATGGTGCTGGCACCAGTTATCTGTCTCTGTGAGACCTTTTTGAAGGATGTTTGCGTCAGCTGGAGAGTTGATTATGGCGCCCAGTTTGCAGTCATCTACAAACTTGGTGAGCCATAGTCCTCCCACATTTGCCTGTACCTCAGAAAAGTATATACCGAACAAGAGTGGTCCCAGGACAGAACCCTGTGGGACACCACTTGTGACCGGTTTCGAGTCTGACATGGCTCCAGCAACTCTCACTCTGTGGGTTCTGTCTTTGAGCCAGTTTGCGACCCATCTTGTGACATAGGGGTTTATATTTAAGCTGGATAGCTTATCTATGATGCCCGAGTGGGGTATTGTGTCAAATGTCTTTGCAAGGTCCAGATAGGCTGTGTGGACTACCTTCCCTTCATCTATGGCTTTGGTGACTGTTTCAAAGAAGTCAACCAGGTTCAAAAGGCAGGATCTGCCCTTGACAAAGCCGAACTGGGTAGGATCTAGTGTCTGTAGGTCCCCAATGTCTTTGATTATGAGCTCCATGATGATCCTCTCCATAGCCTTGCAGACTAAGCTAGTCATACTTATGGGGCGATAGTTTCCAGGGTCTGTAGAGGCTCCACCTTTGTGGAGTGGGACCACTGTTGCTGTACGCCATTCTGTGGGCACATATGCTGTAGTGAGGCTGAGATTGTTTAGCTGTTTTATTTGAGGGATTAGTTCCTCTTGGAGTTCATGTAGGACACAACCTGGGATGCCATCTGGTCCCATGGAAGCAGTGTTTTTTGCTTTGGAGAGGGCAGCCTTCACCTGAGCATCAGAGATGTTTGGGAGGCAGCCCTCTGATGGGATAGATACTTGCTCTTTTGTGGGGGAGGGGGGGGAGTTTGCACTGAACCTGTCTGCCAGGATATTGGCGATGTCTGTGGGTTCAGTGTATTTTTTGTCGTTTAGAATCAACTCAGAACAAGTCTGGGAGTTGCATCCCAGGTTTCTAACATAACTGAAAAAAGCCTTATGATCGTCTTTGGTATCCTGTGCAATTTTTCTCTCTAAGCTGGCCTTGGAGGATTTTATGAGGGATCGTAATTTTTTGCTAGTACTGATCAGAGATGCCTTCCCTATTAGGGATTTTGCTCTATCATGTAGTAGCTTCCTCCTTCTGTTGTACAGTTTATTTATGGCAGGGGTCCACCAGACTGGACGCCTGCCTTTGGATGATTGGTTCTTGGTTTTGTTTGGGACAGCATGATCCATGCATTCCTGGAGATGTCCGTAGAACGCATTTATATAGGATTCTGCAGTTTGGGCCATAGTTTCCACTGGCCCTGGGGCCTTGAAGGATTCCACTTTGGGTTTGAGAAGTGAGAAGTTTGCTTTTGAGAAGTTTTTCACTGTGGTTTTCTGGGCTGGGGGTGGGGTCGGGATGTGGACATCCAGTGAAATTAATTTATGGTCTGATCTTACCAATGAGGGATATACTTCTGGTGTGGAGCATAGCGTCCCCATGTTGGTAATGATCAGGTCTAGTATGTTGTCCCCTCTTGTGGGAGTGGTGACTAGTTGTTCCATAGCATTTGAGTTTATAATTTACAGGAACCTTTGGACTAAGGTGCTGTGGCTTGAGTAGTGCTCCCAGTCAATGTTTGGGTAGTTGAAGTCGCCCAATATAATGGTGTTCGGAGAGATTTTCATGTTCTCTAATGTTTTCAGGAAAGCCGAGTGGGATTCCTGACTTTGAGAGGGTGGTCTGTAGGATGCTATAAACTGAAAAGCAGTCTTGCCCACTGTTAGTTGCACATGGATGGTCTCCGATACTTTGTGCAATGCCACTAACCTGGAGGTGTGGATATCCTTGATAACTATGGAAACTCCCCCTCCTTTTGTGGTTCGGTCTGGGTTTTGGGGCCGAAAAGCATGATATGAGGTATAGCCTGGTAGTGCTGGGGTGCTCTCTGGAGCCTTGAACCAGATTTCTGTCATTCCACAGATATCGATGTTCTCCATACTGAGGAGAGCTTCGAGTGCGTGCATCTTGAGGTTAAGACTTTGGTGCTTAGCAGCATTACCCTTAGTTTCTTGTTCCTTGTGCTGTCTATGGGGGTGGGTTTGACTTTTGAGCCTTGCCTAAAAAAGGCACTATGGAGGTGGCAAGAGCCTTTGCCAATATCCAAAAGCCCAGTGGTGACAGGTGCAAGCCGTCCCTAGTGAAGCAATGTGGCTTGTCGAGCATGTCATCCCAGGCTGACAGACACTGGATCCCCTTTGAATGACACCAAAATTTTAGCCAATTGTTAAAATCGATCATTTTGTCTTTGTACTGTGGCATCATTCTAGGTGAAGGTAAGATGCTGCTCAAGGTCAGGGTCATACCAGCCTGGACTACATGATCAGAGAGCTCCTCTATGTCTCTTTTCATGTAGTCCAGGGAGGTACATCTCAGGTCATTCACACCAGCATGTACAATGACTGAGTCATATTTGTATTTGCTTTGGAGTGACCTGAGTGCTTGCGTTAAGTGGCGGATCCTAGCTCCCAACAGGCAGCTCACCATGACCGTCTCTTTATTCAGCCTGGTGAGCGGGACGTCAGTGTGTCTGACAATAGAGTCACCTATTACAAGAGTATCAAGTGTGTTATTCAGCCTTAAGGGCTGTGGCTGCTTGGCACACTGACTTTGTGGGCTATGTGTTGTGCGTGTTTTGTTTTGAGGTAGCGTTTGCTTGGATGTCTGCTTTGGAGGTCTCTGTTGCTTAGGTATATTTTTATTTAGAGCCCTCGAGTATGTTTTTGTGTATTTATGTGTTTGGTTCGCTGATGTGGTGGGACTATGTGATACTGGAATTGTGTTGTGTGAGGTTACCTTCTCCTCCTGACTGGTTACACCAGTTTTGAGATGAGAGAGCTCAGCCTCCAGTTTAGCTAAATAGTTGCATCTCTCACATATATTTGAACCTGTTTGGAGGAGGAGAGGGTTGTCCGTGTACATGAGACAGTTGTAACATTGCCTCAAAATTCCCAGATTCACCAGCTGGACTGGAGAGGAAATCATTGACTGACCTTTGGACATGCTAGAGTAATATAGGGAAACTGAATTTAAGATGGACCAATAGAGGACAGGGTAATCGTAGAGAGTATAAGAGTAAGTAGTGCTTATGGTTTAATAGTGCTAACTTGTAGGATTACTTAATTGGACCAGTGAAGGGCCTTAGAATGAGAATATGATGTTTAAATTGAGAGATAGAGCAGTTCTAAGGGAAAAAGTGAAGAGCAGACTTTGTGGAGCCAGGAATAGTTTAAACCCAATTAGGTGGCGCTGCCCGCTGTTGCACTATGCACAAAAACATGCATAACCGTGCAAAAGAGGGTTTTAAGAGAGGAAGATGAAGGCGTTTGGAATTGACCCAAAATGTCCAATAAAACTACAGTTTCAAGTCAGTAACCACTCCCACAGGGGCAGGCAGGCTGCTCAATGTTTTTCACTACCACTGATCAACAGAAAGACTTCCCTTTAGCCCAAGCAAAAAACGGCCTCACAGAAACTTACAAACAGTTCAAGAACAGCAAGCCTGTAACTGAACTTTTTTAAATCTCAGAAAAGTGGGAAAAAGCAAGATTTTTTGTTTTTTGTTTTTTTCAGAGATAGCAGAGGTTCACAAGTATCAACAAGTTATAACAGTGCAGTAAATGACCCCACACAAGAGTGCTAGGCCAAAGACAGATAAAATGCAAGTTTTGAGAAAAAAACGATTTTAAAAATAAGTGCAAACAGGAAATTCAGTAAACAGCTCTAGGTTGTGCTCTAAATACAGTTACTAATGCAGAAATCAAGTTTAACAAGCCAGAAAATGCGCAAAATAGGTGGCTATGCAGAAAAACTTAGCAAATAAACAGAGGAAAAATACTTAAAATCTCAAAAGTGGCTCATTTCTTCTCTCAGTGTTTTCTCCTCTTGGTGGGTGCTTCACCAACTGCCAACAAGCCTGAAAAGATGCCAAAACCATGAGGCAACCAGGTTTTAAGAGAGGAAGATGAAGGAGTTTTGGAATTGACCCAAAATGGCCAATAAAACTACAGTTTCAAGTCAGTAACCACTCCCACAGTGGCAGCATGCTGCTCAATGTTTTTCACTGCCACTGATCAACAGAGAAACTTCCCTTTAGCCCAAGCAAAAAATGGCCTCACAGAAACTTACAAACAGTTCAAGAACAGCAAGCCTTTAACTGAACTTTTTTAAATCTCAGAAAAGTGGGAAAAAAGCAAGATTTTTTTGTTTTTGTTTTTTCAGAGATAGCAGAGGTTCACAAGTATCAACAAGTTATAACAGTGCAGTAAATGACCCCACACAAGAGTGCTAGGCCAAAGACAGATAAAATGCAAGTTTTGAGAAAAAAACGATTTTAAAAATAAGTGCAAACAGGAAATTCAGTAAACAGCTCTTGGTTGTGCTCTAAATAGAGTTACTAATGCAGAAATCAAATTTAACAAGCCAGAAAATGCTCAATATATATATATATATATATATATATATATATATATATATATATATATATATATATATATATATATATATATATATACGGACACACACACATACAAATAAATACATACATATGTGTGTGTGTGTGTGTCCGTATATATATATATATATATATATATATATATATATATATATATATATAGAGAGAGAGAGAGAGAGAGAGAGAGGAGCTTGCTATCAAAATGGCTTTTATTTATTTATTTATTTATTTATTTATTTTAATCAGGCTAAGTTCCCACTGAGTTAAACTCAGTGAGATGACTCCAAATGAAGCTGGAAGTGTAAACCCATGCTTCTACATACTGAACTCTAGACATACTATCCTACATATAGAACCTTTCAATTAGATTTATACATGGGATACTGCAGCTAGACATTTAAGCACAAGATTCCTCAGTTAGAATTCTAAATGAAAATTGAATAGACCAAATTTAAAGCATAAAAGTCTACAGACAAAATTATTTACACAAATGTCTGCAGACAATATTCTAAACGAGAACTTTAAATGAGAAATTCTAAACATGAAGCATTACATGCAATGTTTAGCAAATAGATTTCAGCATAATACTGAATCTGAAGGCTTGAATTCCACATATAGAAAAATAAATATAGGATTATAAACATACTGCAGACTGAATTCTAAACACAAAATTGTGCAGAAATATTTCTTGTATAAAACTCTCTATATAAAATCCAGTATGAAAAGCTGAATAGATATTATTTTAAACATAGAAGTCTCCAGATAAGATTATAAGCAGAGAATTCTGCAGAGAGAATTTACATTATAATTTTTGACAGGGGTCTATGTAAAAAATTCTACAGATAAGAAATTAAGCAAATTTCTGATAATACAATTCTAAACAGATAGTCATTCAATGAAACTGCAAATATAGGGCTATTTAGATAAGAAGACACAGAATTCTACATAATTGTATTGATGAAATTCTACATAAAATTTCTGCATACAAAATGAAAAACACAGAATTCTTCAGTTAGAATTGTGCAGAAGAATTCCAGGGAACTACAGATAAAATCCTTCACATTGAATTCTGGAGAAATAATTCAGCAGATCAAATTTGAAACAACAGTCTACACCTATGAGTCTAAATACAAATTGATTGCATGTGGAATTCTTACATAATATTCAGCATGCATAATTCTAAGCACAAAATTCCATGGAAAGAAGGAAAAAGTGCACAGCTAAGTATATAAATTATATGAACTGAGTGTCACATTGATAGTACTCTAAACAATCTATTCTTATCACAAAATTTGTCCAGCTAGAATTATTTAGAAAATAATCTACAGATACAATGCCAACCAATTCTAACAACAACATATTCTGGACAAAATTATACAGCTAGACTTATTAACACAAAATTTTGCAGATAAAATTCTAAAACCAATTGTACAGGTAGAAATCAAAACAAAAAAAAAATCCAACAAATTGCATCATAAACACAAGAGTCTACAGATAAAGATTTGATGCATCAAATTTCAAACAGAATTCTAAGTACAAAGTTCTACAAGGAGAATTCTAAGAAAAGAACATTAAGGAGCATATACTAAACATAGTTCCACAATTAGGATTGTAAACAGAATGTTATACAAATACAACTCTACACAGAAGTCTACAGACACAATTCTACAAAAGAATTCAACATAGAATTCTACAGAAAGAACTATAAAGATGCAGTTCTAAGGACAGGTTTCTAAACTCAGAATTTTACTGATAGAATTCTGCAGATAATATTCTGAATAAAAAATGTATAAATACATAGTTTTATGCATAGCATTTTAATCTTAGAAATTAAGAGAGAATAACTCCAAACATAAAATTATTCAGAAAAAAAATAAACCTTTAGTTTTCAATAATATAGAGGATTTCTACAGATCAGATTCTACAGAAACAGAAGTTACATTGTAAATCTAGGTACTGAATGTTATATGTTCCTGTTATATGTCTGAGACCAATAGTGCAAGACATGAAACAGTGAAAGTGCTATTGAGGGAAAATATCTATAGACTGAAATCAATGTATCTTGTTGAATTTCTTCTGTGAGGTATAGCAATCTCATAGTCAGGTCTTGGGACACATGGTCAAAGTACAATTCCTTGAGCATCAATAGGCTGCAGAAAAGAAACAGGAATAGCAGAATAATGAATACTTTTTTTCACATAGGAAATCAGTGCTGGTGTGATTTCTAATTGTACACAAGCAGTGAACACTTTTTAGAGAGATTTCTCAATTTTTCATGTTGATGTGACCATGGAGTTGGTATATATAAGTATGGAGGGGTGGGGGCTTGCTCCCAGATTGGTTGGGCAGGGGGCTTGCTCCTCGAGAAAATACAAGAAAAAATGGGGGTTTTGCCCTTTTGTTTTTCAGCCATTTTTTTTCTTTTTTGAGAATGCCAGCTTTCATAGTAGAACCCATTGTTAGCATGCAGAAATAGTGTGGGTGTGAGGGATATAGTTTCATAGGTATATGCTAGGCTAACAACCACCAGGGCCTTTATAAGCCTAGCAATGCTATCCAATTGAGTTGCATCCCTATGCGTCATGGGCATTTATTAAAAGAGGACATGTTAATTAGGAAATTTCTAGAGGTTATGTGGGGGTATGTTAATTTAGGCTCCTATCACATAGTCAAACTTGTACAAGTTTGAACCTTATATGGTCGAGACCATAACTTCATACTTGTACAAGTTTGAGCGTTTCAAAAGAAATCTCCGTAAGGGGAGGTTTCCATTCTGTTGAATGAGGTGCAATGTCAGAGTTGGTATATTTAAAGAGCGGGGGGGTGTGGGGGGTGCAGTGGGGCTTGCCCCCCTGCATACAACAGTTTATTTTTTTTTTCCTTTTTTTTTTTTTAATTCATAGTCAAAGTTTTGTAATTTCGAATGGAATGGTTCATACATTTCATGTTCGAAGTTATAAAATTTTGACTATGTGATATAGACCCGTTAATTTGAGCATTACTGTCTGCCTCTGTCTATCAGAGACATGAGGTCCAGACCAGTGGTTAATTTCCAATTTCCAAAACACCAGCAAAATACATGAGCCAACAGAAAGCATGCACAGCCAAAGTTAACAAATACCAATTCCACAAAAAAGGTCAGCACTACTAATGTATATTTTGACACCAACCTCTCTCCAACCTTTATTGCAACATTTAAAACATCCAACTGGAAATAGACTAGTTTCAATACTAGATATGTGTCTCAGAGGATCCCCATGCTCTGGAACAGGGTCTTCATCCATGTGAAGGAGAGTCCATCCCTAACTTTATCTAGGCCTAACCCTGACCAGTTGATGGGAAATAGAAAAAAGGTTGGCACTGCTAATATATATCAACACCAAACCGTGTCTAACCTTTATTGCAACACTTAAAACATCCAACCAGAAACCATTAGAATGGTTTTGATACTAGGTATCAGCCTCAGTAGCAATGTATCATAAAATGAAAGAATCTCTATGTGCTTTCAGTTTTGCTTCCAATTCCCTCTCATTTTCTGAAGTTCCTGTTTAGAGTCTGTTTCTAAAGTGCATTGATGAGCTTTGTTGAACTGTACCCTTGGATTTCCATCACCTTTTCAACAGCATCAGGTTCAGAGCTGTAGCATGATGTACACTGTGAACCCTTCTGTGAGTTTGAATCCTGTTTGTACTTCAATCATTGGCTGCACTGATTCTACCAGTGTTTCTGGGACTTTGAACATCACAGGACTGCTAAAATCATTTTTTTCATGCCATTGTCATATGTTTTCTCCAAGTCAGGATATAACATTGAAAGCTATAAGCCATACAAAAACAGTTTTTGCCCTTGCTGGCTTGGAGGTTTAGGCCCCTAACTTTGGATCTCCAAATATACATACTCAGTATGTACATAAACATAAAAACATAAGTTGGAAAAGAAATGTAAAACTCTTCCTCACATACTTTGACATCACAGTGCAGTCAATATGTGACCTAGGTTGTCACCATGCAGTGGAACATAAACTACAGGAACATTTTAGTTTTCCTGTTTTGATGTTCCAAGACTCATTGTTTCAGACTGCAATAAAGGATATGTTTCTTGTAGCCAGTGCATAAATATACTTCTGCACTATCAGTCTCAGATTGATTCTGTATTTGTGCTACACAATGGAGTAAACAGAAGCACAATTTCAGAAGTAAGCGCTACGTGGACAAAATGAGAGTACAGTGAGTATGTGGAGACTAACCTTCTATTCACCTCTAAATTCATCCCTGGGTCATTCTAGATACAGATTTTAACAGACAGAAATCTAAGCACAGAATTTTACAGATAAAATTTTAAATATTACATTTTTTAATTTGAATTCTGTTGATAAATTTACAAAACACAGAATTCTAAAAACAGAATTCAACAATCAGAATTCTAAGCACAGAATTTTCTAAACAAAATGTTAACCACAGAGTTCTCTGGATATAATTCTATAGACAAATTTGTAAATGCAGAATTCTGCAGATAAAAAAATAACCTCAGTGAAATGCAAGTGTCAGATTATTCTAGTGATCTAAACTGAAGTTGTGGAATACAGTCCTCACACTCTTGTTGTAGCATAGTGGGGAATATACTGCATTCTCAAATAATCCACAAGAATACCAAACCATTATGCATTTATTTTACAGAATGATAGGGTCCTATAACAATGCTAAACACAGTTGTGTGACATTTATGGACATGCAAGTCACAGCAAATTTTGAAAGCTTGCATACATGAATAGGAATGGTTTTACTTCTTCATTATCTAGTATGTTCACAAATGTGCTTAGTAAATAACCTTGAATTGCCAATGATGCCTATATGTGACAACCCAATGAATTGTGGCAGCTGTTTCACAGGGTTACATCTTTGGAGTTTCCCATGTAGTGTATGTGTTTCCTACACAACCCCAAACCAAATGTGACACACTTCTTACAGTGAGTCAGAATTACTGCACAGAACTATTGACCACTAGTATATATGTACCATACATCCCACAGGTAATACAGCCTTCCTGCAACAACTGTGAATGATGACCCCTGTTTACCATGACCAATTGTATTCTGAGAAAATATGCTGTCAGGCTCAGAGACAAACATATAGAGTGGTGGACAGAATATTTATTTCCAATAATAGGCAGTTCATGACTTTGTATGCCCTAGTTGGTGTGACATATTACATGCTACTTAAGACTGCATTGGTCTTTACCATGATACACATTACCATGTTGCACATTATATGGCTCTTGTGGAAGCATGTACCAGCTCCGCACATAGCAGAATTGCACATGATACATGAACATGATGCTTGACAGGATGTCAAAATCATGACTCAAAGAAAGAGCAGATCAAATAATAGCCTACACATTTCCCAAACAGAGGAACATATAGAGTGTGTGGTAGATGTGCATGCAAAATAGCATGTGTCTGATATAGTTACCTTACATATTATAGAAGTGTCCCTAAAATACATATTTGTAGTGTGTACAAGGTACTTACAAGCATAATTAGTATTTGTTTTGTGGTGGGCCCTGTCTGCGCTCTTTGTATTAATGGGAAAGTGATGCAAGGTAGTGTAAAAGCAATGATAATGAGTGTTGTCAGAAATATTATCCCTTTTACATATTTAGACTACCTGCTTCAGACAGCTGCTGTTCTCTGTTTTGCTACTGCTTTAAAATAGTTTGTATTAAACATGATCTATAGAACTGATAACATTTGCATACTAAATAGTCACAAATTAATACTAATAATCTACATAATAATTCATACACACATAACAGAATAACTCTGCAGTAAGTCTAAATTGAGAGTTGTGCAATTTGGCTGGTAACCAGACCCTTTTTAGCCATGGCCTTGGCCATTTGGGGTAAAATACATTAAATTATAATAGTAACAGTGATGTGCATTGTAGTACATATGTATTTAAAATATTAAATTATAATAGTAACAGTGATGTGCATTGTAGTACATATGTATTTAAAATATTAAATTATAATAGTAACAGTGATGTGCATTGTAGTACATATGTATTTAAAATATTAAATTATAATAGTAACAGTGATGTGCATTGTAGTACATATGTATTTAAAATATTAAATTATAATAGTAACAGTGATGTGCATTGTAGTACATATGTATTTAAAATATTAAATTATAATAGTAACAGTGATGTGCATTGTAGTACATATGTATTTAAAATATTAAATTATAATAGCAACAGTGATGTGCATTGTAGTACATATGTATTTAAAATATTAAATTATAATAGTAACAGTGATGTGCATTGTAGTACATATGTATTTAAAATATTAAATTATAATAGTAACAGTGATGTGCATTGTAGTACATATGTATTTAAAATATTAAATTATAATAGTAACAGTGATGTGCATTGTAGTACATATGTATTTAAAATATTAGACATTGTTAGATATGCACTCAAAACATCAATAAACTCATAAATGAAGACCAAACAGGCTTTATATTTGGAAGACACACATATGACAATATTCAGAGAATTTTAACCATTATAGAAGCTTTGAACAGAGACAATTCAGAAGCTCTTATAATCACATTAGATATAGAGAAAGCAATTGATTCGGTAAACTGGAAGTATCTATTTAAAATTTTGGAACTTTTTGAATTCCCATTAAACTTTATAAATTTAATAAAGAATATATATAAAGAAAACCTGGCTTATGTAAAATTAGGCCCATTTACCTCGGATGCTTTGAAAATAACTAAAGGCTCTAAGCAAGGTTGCCCTATGTCTCCCATCCTGTTTGCCCTGGCAATAGAATTATTTGTGTCTGCAATACGAAGTGATCTAAAAATAGAAGGAATTAACTTTTACAATAAATTTAATTCTAAAATCATGTTATTTGCTGACGATATATTGCTGACTTTAAGACCGAATGAAGAGTCCATGCAAGAATTAGAGAAACAAGTAGAAGATTTTTTTTCCATTTCAGGTCTTTGTTTCAATAAATCCAAATCAAAACATATACTTCTAAATAAAATAGATGACATGCATCTGAATAAATATCAAATAATTGGAGAAAAGGTTTCTTCACTAGAATATCTAGGAATTCTTATATCTGAGAACATAGATACTACCATGACCTTAAATTATAATAAAATCCAAAATTTAATTCAAAAACAAGTTAATAGCTGGAATAAATTAATGTTAAACTTGGAAGATAGGTTACAGTTAATAAAATGATATTACTACCACAAATAAACTATATAGCATTAGCAATCCCTATTTTACCAGATAAAAAAGTTATAAAGACAATACAGAAACTTTTAATGGATTTTCTTTGGTATCCAAAAAAGAATAGAATTGCATTCTCACATCATATTAGACCCTGGGACTTGGGAGGAATTAAATTTCCAGACATAGAAACGTATATTAAAGCTTCCATCATTAAACTTATAGTAAATTGGGTAAATCCAAATTATTCATCCATGGAAAATTTTACATTTAACTTTCTTCTTAAATGAAAACAAAATATTAAAAAATATGGATTTGGAGAATTATAACAACATATTTTGGCATGTTCTATGTCATAGCTTACAAAATAAAACAACAAAGCCCACTAATTTATCATATCTGAATAATATTTATAATCTATTTAGAAAATTTATAATTACAAATCCAGATATAAAATTATGGTTCGATCACTTAATACCATTTAAAACATCAAAGAATTTTAAAGAAAAAATCCAAGAAAAAATACTCATTAAGTGGGAATCCAAAAACTTTATTTACTGGTTTCAATGCTTAAATAATCACAGTACTTTAACCACCCAACAGGTAATAAATGAGTTTAGTATATCTGAAATAGACAGAACAGAACTTCAAAAAATACTACAATATGCAAGTGATTTATGTAGAATTATTAATGGTTCAAGCTTTAATACCATACCTAAGTTCATAAAATATATGCAAGAATTGATTTATGGAAATCATAATAAGCTAATTTCTGTATCTAAATTATACAAAATTTTAATAGTGTATAAAACCAAAATAGGTCAAAATGTTGTGAACATTTTAACAAAGGACTTGACAATAAATCTATCATCTGAAGGTATAAATGACCTTTTGTTGTCAGTTAAGCTAACATCAAACTTCCAGATATGGAAAATCTTCACATGGAAATTTTTACATACAGCCTTTTATACACCATATAAAATAGCCAAATTTGACCCTGCCCAAAAGCTCACATGCTGGAGATGTACTGTAAACTGTAAGGCAGATTGGATACATATATTTTATGATTGCATTAGAAGATTCTGAGAAGATATTAATAGATTTCTTCAAGCCATTCATAATGATAAATTTGTTCTAACAAAATCTTTGATTTTTTTGAATGTAGATGACTCAGTAACTATGAGTAAAAGTGATCAATATATTTTATGGTCTATTCTGGCTGTAGCCAGAAAATGTATAACAAGAAAATGGAAATCCACTGTTCCTCCAAGTTATGAAGACTTCATGTTTCTATTAAAGGAATCTGCACAGAAAGAAATAAAAGTCAAAGAAGAAAGAATTTTTCACAGATGTTGGACAGACAATCCTTGGAATAAAATCTTAATACTTATAGACACATTACAAAAGGACAGAATTTCTTCTACAGGAAATTGAAATGTCATAAACTAAGATGAACTTATGTGAATATATGCCAGTAAAGGTTACACTAGTTCTATGAGATTATTCCTCTTTATAGCCTTATTGGTTAATCCTTTTCATTGGACCACCTGTAAATATTGTACATATTGTTATAGTTATTAACTATTTTCTTTTATTTTGAATTGTAATTTAAAATTTACTGTGTCATAATTTGTCTACAAACAAAAAAAATAAAAATTATTTAGCAAAAAAAAAAAACATCAATAAAGGAAAAAAAAAGAATTGCATTACATTGCTTGACTGCTCTTCAGCAAAATCAAATAAAGCAAATAATAAAAACTGTGGACTACTGTGACCTTCTATCTATTGTCTTGAAGACATATACAGGTGGTCTAAGTCATTAAGTGTTATTTTCATTCTATGTTTAATTTAATTTTATTTATTTTTTATTTTACATTTGTTGACTGTGCTAGTCTAACTGGATATATGTCCATTTTCAGTAGAGGCCCGGGAAGAAAAGCTCCAAGCATCAGCAGTGACAAAGAATACAATATATAGTAATAGTCAAGTGAATTACAAGAAGTACATTGGCTACATTGGTCAGAACAAAATTGTACTGAGTCATTTAGCAGGTTTAAGCTAAGATCAAATACAGAGAGCAAAAGCATAAATTGTTTTTTTTTCTATGAAGGAAATTCCACGGTGGTGCAGCAGTAGCGTTGTTGCTTCACAGCAAGAGGTTCTCCCATTCGATTCTCGGCTGGAGTGCGAAGAGTGCCTTCTGTGTGGAGTCTGCATGTTCTCCCTGTGGTTGGGTGGGCATTCAAAAGACATGGATTAATGGGCATGCCTTCGTTGAAGGTTGAACATCAAGCTGGCACCTCAGCGTTCCTCAAAATCTACTCCAATCATTAGCGCTCCGGAGTTCCACTGTGGTGACCCCTAACCGGGAAAAGACAACAACAACTATGAAAGAAATTGTTAATTACAGATAGGCGGCATAGAATAGTAGAGTAGAGAAGTATAGAGAGAGCAAGAAGGGGGATGAGATATCAGTGAGGGTTAGAGCAGGGACAAAGCCAGTGAGTTTTAAGATGTTCTTTAAGATGTTTTTTTTTAAAAAGAAGAGTGGAAACAAGGGTGGAAAGTTCAGTAGGAAGCTGGTTCCAGTTTTTACCTAATGTGTTGGTGAAAAGTGAGTCCCCAGCTTTGTTTTTTGATTTAATAGTGGAAACTAGGAGCTTATTAGCTGAGCGTAGTGTTGCAAGATTTTTGTAGGGTGTAATCAGATTAGTGAGGATGGGGGTATTATTAGGGTGGTAAAGGATCTTTTGGGTAATAACAAGTTGTTGACAAAGTAATTGGTTCTGCAGTTCCAGCCATCCCAGTTGTTTGAGACTGAGACAGTGGTGAGTTCTAAAGGGGGTGGCAACTCTGGCTATGTTATTATAACTGGTGGAAAGTTTGGTGAGGTTGTTTTTAGATAGATTGGTATATATTTCAGAAGCATAGAACAGAGTAGAGATAAGGTGGGTCCGGTCAACAGTTATTCTGGCTGAAGGGGTAAGGAAGCGTTTGATTCTGTAAAGGGTGCCTAGTTTTTTGTTGAGAGACTTTATTGTAGAATTAATGTGGTCATCATAGCTAAGGTTGTTATCAATTGTTACTCCTAGTAGACAGGTTTTAGTGTCTGGGGATATGTTAGTTGCATTGTTAGAGGCTATTGTGAAGTGCAGTTGAGGTGACTTATGAGTAGGAGCAAAGAGCAATAATTTTGTTTTTTTGGGGTTCAACAGGAGGCAGTGTTTTATGAATCAATTTTCAACACTGTTAAATACAGTTTGGGTGAGGGACTGGAGAGAGGTTATGGACTTGGCTGAACAAATTAAAGTAGAGTCATCTGCATATTGTATGCAGGTGGCTTGAGGAATTTTGGTATGTAGATCATTAATAAACCATGAAAAGATTAGAGGTCCTAAGATAGAGCCTTGGGGTACACCAATATTCACTGGAAGGGATGTAGAAAGATTATTATCCCAAAGTACTACTTGCTGAGTGTTTTCCAGATAGGACTTAAACCATTGTAATGCTTGTGGATCAAGTGATTTGGCTTTTAGTATGTCTATAAGCATGTTATGGTTTACCATAACAAAGGCTTTTGAAAGGTCAACAAATAGTGCAGAGGAAAAAGTGTTATTGTTACGATTTTTCTTTGTGGAGTCAGAAAAGGATAGCAGGGCAGTTGTTGTGTTATGGAATGGCATAAAGCCATGTTGGCAGTTGGCAAGTAGATTATTTTGGAGAAGGTGGTCAAGTAGTTGTCTGTGTATGCATTTTTCCACTATCTTAGCTATTGGAGAGAGTAAGACAATAGGCCAAAAGTTGGAGAGCTCAGTAGATGACCCACCTTTATGTAGAGGGATGATGTGGGATACTTTCCATATGGAAGGGATTTTGCTTTCTAAAATAGTAAATAGTTATATTTATAAGGATGGAGATGGGATAGACAATGGATGTTGCTGTAATTTGCAGGTATTCAGCTGGCAGTCAGCAGAAGGGGTGCATGGTTTTAGTTTTTGAAGGAGGTTGCAAATGAGGGATGTAGGTACAGGTTGTATTTGAAAGGTTGGAGATGGAGTCTTAGTGGTATTTAATGGGGAAATGTTAATAGGTGGTAAAGCATTGACTAGGGTTCAAATGGCTTCAGTAAAGTAGTTATTAAAGGCATCAGGAATCTGGTTAGAGTTATTATGGTTGAATCCTGAAGGGGCAGGAGTTTTAGAGTGCCCTGGCTGAAGAAGTTTGTTTATGCCTGACCAGAATTTTTGTGTTTTTTGTTGATGGGTTTGTTGGAGGTGAAGGTAATAGTCTTTTTTGTCAATGAGAATATCTTTGTTGATGGCATTTCTTAACTGTTTAAAGTAAAGGTGATGTGATGGACATTTGGAGACTCTCCATTTGGCCCAGATTTTATTTCTGAGAAGGATCTTTTGCCTAGTTTGTTTTGTGAGCCAGGGGGCAAATTTGGTTCTTATTTGAAAAGACCGATAGGGGGTGTGGTAATCTAGGATTTGAAGGAGTTTAGTGTTAAAATAGGTCACTGCTTCATCAAGTTGAAGATGAGACATTGGTGACCAGTCACATGCTTTCAGTTCATTTAGGAAGCTCGCTGGATTAAAACATTTTTTGGAATGCAAGGTTTTAAAATTATTAGTAGTTGGGATATGGACTCTTTGTTTAATAATGTAGGTTAGCATATGGTCACTGATATCATCAGGAAGGGTTCCTGGTTTATAAGTATCATGATGGCTGTTGATAAGGATCCAGTTTAGGGTGGTTTCCTTACTGCTTGGCTTATGGATTCTAGTAGGAGTGGTTATAATTTGTGAGAATCCATAAAGATTTATGTGATTAGTAGGATTAGCCCAGTCTATATTAAAGTCACCTAATACAATGATCTCCTGAGGTAGATGGGTAGAGAGGTAACTAAGTAACTTTTCAAGAGTATTGATATCATTTCCAGGGGGGAGATATGTGCAAATTAGATAGATAGATTTGGAGTTGTTGGTTTGAAGTTTGGCAGTAAGGGTTTTGGAATTGGTATCCGATGGTATGAGCACATTGAAGGGTGAAACTTGGAGTTCAGATTTGTACAAAATGGCTACACCTCCACCATTTTTGGTTTTACAATCACATCTCAGGATATTATATCCAGCAAGGGAACTCTCCTGGTCCAGAGTTGAGGGCTTTAGCCATGTCTCTGTAATACAGAGAATACCGAATGAGTGCACATCTAACAGTGCATGTAGGTGGGTAATTTTATTGTTTATGCTATGGATGTTAAGGTGAGCTATCAGGAGGGAGTTAGACGGTTTAGTTAAGGTAGTGATAACAGGCGATGTTAGGTTGTGTAGGTTATTGGGATTATCAGTATTGGGGCCAGGGTTTGGATGAATATCACCATCTAATAGGGGGTGTTGTTGAGGATAATGTACAAACTTAAGGATTTTGTAGTAATTATTTGACGTTTTTTTGATAAGGAAGTAAGTAACATGGGTAGCTCTATGATATTTTGGTAATATATAGATAGAGGTGGAGGTTATGTTACTGTGGTTGAGGGAGTTAATGCAAGAAGATGGAAGAGTTTGCTGGTAGTGGTGGTGTTGTTCAGGAAGAGAAAAATGTTCAAAGAAGGTTAGTGTGTATGGTATTGTAAGAGAAGCAAGAGTTGCTGTTAAGAGTAGTATGTTTGTGAATATAGTCTTGTGTGTTGGGGCCATTAGGATATGTAGATAAGTGGGTAGAGTATATTGTGGGAAGGAGTATAGTAAGTAAAAGGAGAGATTGCTGTAAGAGGTTGAGTAGGGAAGAAGTGTCCAATTAAGTAAAATAAAGTTGGTTGTAAGAGAGATGCTTTAATAAATAATCAGTACAGGATATAGTGTGAAGAGGTAAGGGAGTAGACCAAGAAAGGTAATTAGTTTAATTAAGGAATTGTAGAGGTAGGGGGTAGGACTGTTAAGTCGAGGAGGTAAGAGATAGGATGAAAATGGGAGGGGGTGTGGCTACAGAAGTATATGGCTAGGACCACTGGGGGTGTGTGGGAATTGGGGGTAGGGTAGGGGAGCGGAGTGAGCCCGCAGGGCGAACGGAGTGGGGCAGGCCCAAAGGAAGGTAATAGCAGGGAGAAAAACAATCAGTATAGTAGAAGGTAAGACCAAGGCAAGGTAAGTAAAAAGCAGTGGTTGTGAGTGTAAGGAAAGGAAAATTTGAGAGGCAAAAGGGAGAGTAAGGGCTAGTATAGGACTAGAGATGAAGAAGAAGAGGGCTAGATACTATGGTTAATAGACCATAGTAAGTGGAAAGTAGTGCAGTAAGAGTGAAATAAGAGTAAATAGTTTATAGTAAGTGGAAAGAAATGACGTAAGTGAAATTAGAAGTGGGTGAAAGCCATCTAGTGGTCAAAACCTGTAATTCCACTGAGTGGAGACCACAGTAAAAGGTTGGAAGAAGAAAAAAAGAAAAAAAATTCAGAAGGGAAAGGCTTGAAGGAGTTAGAAATACTAAAAAGGCTGGAATGACTTAGGGAAAGAGAATACAGAGTACAAGAAAGCAAGCAGAGGGGGGTATGGCTGCTGGCTGATATGGCGGTTTAAAATGGACACCTAGCAAGTATCACAACACTAACATATACATGCAGAAGAAGATATATTATTTGACATACAATCTTAGTTTATCTTGACTTTCAATCCAGGGGAGTACTTTGGTTACCCAGGTGAGGAGATATACAAGCAGGGTTAGGTAGGTGAATAAAGTTGGTCTTTGAAATCCAGCAGGGCACAGCTGGAAGTAGAAAAAGTAGGCAAAAGTAGTTAATGCTAGTAGAGTCTGTTATTTCTAACCTCTATTCGCAAGTAAATGTCATTTTTTTCCTTTATTGAAGTTTTGAAGCAACTTCTGGTTGTCCCCAAGGAAGTAATTCTGCTTTCTAAAGTGCAATTTCTATATTAATGGAAGGATAATTCCCTTGTTTAATCACTTTGAAGAGGAGGAGTTTGGTAATTTGTAAGGTTGTCCTGCTGTGTACTGCTAAACAATTGAAGCCTTTCAATAGGTTGCTGTGACAAGTGCAGACATCTGTAAGTTGGACAAATCCACATACTTTTTTTTCAACAATCTGTATTTTATTAATGTTGGACCTGGAACTCATTGTTAATAGAGGCAGTTAAAATTCACTTTTAGTGCTGAGGACATTTCTGACAAGCTCATGTCATGAAGAGTGAGGGAGAGGATGGGAAATTTTATAGCAAAGCTTTAATTGATCAAGCACTTTTTCAGTGTACTGATCAAATGTGAAGTAATGATAATTTATTTTTCTCAGTGACATTTGGGGGTGGCTTGCCTTTGCTATCTTTTATTTCCAGTGAGGGAAGATCTTGTGTTTACTGTGTAGGAATGAATATCATGACAACAGATTTATTTGGCTTCAGAGACTGTTGTTGTGTGCCCAGTTAAAATACCTTGGAGAAAGAATACTGCAGTTTTTGATGGAATTCAGCAGCTGTAGTGCTAGAATTCAGGAATAGCAGGCCATCAGTATACATAACTACACTGAGATCAGACAAAACAAGAGTTAGATAGATCACTTATGAAGAGTTAGAAGATTTTGCACAGGTCCTTGTGGCATTCCATTGTTGAGTGTGCTACTGTATGAAAATGAGACACTAGCAAACAACTTAAAGGTTTAGCTTTCTGGATAGCTTTTGAACTATTGTATAGTTTTTATTGCCAACATTAAGTTTTCTGTGTTTGTTAAATAGTAGATGTTGGATCTCAGTATCAAATGTCCTTGCCATTTATTTATATATTTATATATTTCAGTAAATATTCCTCCCATGATTTGATTGTCATTCATATTAATAAAAAATATTGTTAATTGCAGTATACAGAAATGGGCTAATGCTGTATCTTTTTCAAAAAACGTGCTGGCCGTTGCAAAGGAGATTTTATTGGAGTGTATGCTCCAAGAGCTGCTTGAATATTATTTTGTTTTTCAAATATTTTGTTTGAAGAGAGACTGGCTACATGAGTAACTGAACTAGCAATGAAGGGGAAACATTCTTAGGAAGAGAAGACAAAGACTGTTTAATAATTCTTTTTTTCATTAACTGTTGTATCTCTAAAACAGAAGGTAGGCTATCAAGCTGTGTGTGTGGGGGTAACATTTTGAGGGGTTATCATCATTATGATGAAGGACAAAAAGAAGTTTTAAAATAAATGTATTTACAATGTTTTAATGCTTGTGAGTAGGAATAAAATGTAGTTTGTATCAAAACTTCATTTATCTGTGCAATAAAAGATAGCCATTGAGAGACTAGTGCCAGTAATATTGCTCATTAGTAATTTTAGATTTCTCCAAATTTTAGGGGAGGTGTTAGAACTTATTGTCTGTTTTAGAAGGAGATAACATTTGGAGTGTTGGTCAAAATTCTACTTGACTTACTGTGTTCTAGGAATATATGGGATGGGTAGCTGTCCAATGGATTTTCTTTCCATCATTTCCAAGCTTTTGCCCTAGTAGACATTATATATGTATATATATATATATATATATATATATATATATATGGGTTACCTTCAGAACATCGACAGACCATTTAATCGAAACCCATTTCACTGACAGACCACTTCACTGACAACTAGTAAATTCAGGAATTTAAGGCAAATAACAGGGATGTGTCCCCTTCCCCAATATAGTGCTACCCTGGAGTTAGTATATATAGTTGGGGGGCAAAGACCTCCACATCTGGAGGTGGTGGGGTGAAGCCCCCCACCCATTTTGGTTTAAAAGTAAAATATAACACAAAAAGTACAGAATTTAAACCAAAATAGGTGGGGGCTTCATCCCCCTAACTATATATACTAACTCCAGGGTCCAGGGTCTGTATTTATTGAAAAGCATTTGAAACAAGTTCTATCTGATAGTATCACAGTATTAAAAGATTCTAGGCAATTTCTTATTGACCTTTATGAATGTATTAAGCATCTTGGTACAACTACTGGCTATTTATTTGTCACCTTAGATGTACAATCTTTGTTCACTGTCATTCCCAATGACTTAGGGCTGACTTATGTAATGGAATATCTAAAAGAACATAGTAATTATTCTATGGTTTTAATAGATTTGATAGTGTATTTTCTGGAGTTGGTCTTAGAGAATAACTTCTTTATGTTCATGACTACTGTTTATAGACAGAAGGAAGGCGTAGCAATGGGCACACCATGTGCCAACAGCTACGCAAATATGTTTCTTGCATACTGGGAAGAACATGTGCTTTTTCGTGAGGAGATGTTCAGGCAACACGTAGTGTTTTATCAACGTTTCGTCGATGACCTTTTCATTTTATGGGATGGCACTACTGAACAACTAGAATCCATGCATTTCATGATGAATAACCTTACGACTTGCCTTATGTTTACTATGCAACATTCCTCATGTAGGATAGAGTTCCTAGATTTATTTATTGAGAGATTACCGAATGACATAATCAATACAGGTGTACATCATAAGGCCTGTTATAGTAATACCTTACTTTCTAGATCCAGTATGCACCCTCCTTACGTTTTTAAAAATATTATAAGAGGGCAGGCTATCAGGGCCTCAAGATTAAACCCCATGAATGATGGCTTTGAAATTGAGTTAACTAGCCTGAAAAACAGATTGGTCAATAGGGGTTATACCCAAACTGAAATCTACTCTCATATGGATGACATATATGAACTGCGTTGCACTAGAGCAGCACCTTATTTTGGTCCTAGAGAATTTGATAATCCTTTAGGTAATAACTGTAATAACCACAGTATTAGATTTTGAACACAATTTTCTTCTGACTACTTCAAAATCAAGGAAGTTATTAATAGGCATTGGGGTATCTTAGATGTTGACAGTGATTTAAAACAGATCGTGGGTGAGACACCCACTTTCCTTTATAGGAATAAACATAATTTAAAAAGGATACTTTGTTACCCTAAAACTACAAAAAGTGATAATATGGGTGGTTGTACGAAGCCATGTGAGCATTGTAATTTTTGCCATTTTATTGACAGTAACACTCAGTTTTTTCAACCATACTTACAGAAAGTATTTATGATACAAGCAGATGCAAACTATATGACATCAGATGTGGTTTATTTGGCTACTTGTCAATCCTGCCCGTCATTCTACGTAGGCAAGACTAATCGCCCCTTAAGAGATAGGATGAGGGAGCATATCTATCATATGAAGAGAGGTACATTGCACAATGCTCTAGCCAAACATATTACATTAAACAACAATGAACATTATTTTTTATTTAAGGTGCTAGAAGTTATTTCTCCTAATGTAAGGGGAGGTGATATCAGAACCTACACAGAAAGTAAGGAAATGCAATGGATTATTTCATTAAGGGCTGACAAAGGTTTTGGCCTGAATGAGAGAGCCTCTATAAGACCAAAACTAAAACAACGTAGAAATGTCAAATGAATTGTTATACACTGATTACATACAGATGTATTTAGTTTTTTAATTTATGCATAGTTTTGTGTTTCTTAATATAATTCAGTTAGTTACAATATTCTGATCAATATGTTTGTAATTTGATGCCTAGCCATTATCCATCTTTTAGCAATGCATTTTATGAAGCTTTTATATATTCATTTGTATCTATCATTTTAAACATCTATATCTTTAAAAATGATGGGCAGTACCTTATTTGCTAATTAACCATAAGTATGAGTCATTATCTGCAGGTATATAAGCATGCAATTAACACTTGGATTTTTGTATGGATCTGATGAAGCTACTTGCGAAAGCGCTTATCCTGCCTTGTATTTTTGCATTAAAAGTGGAGATTTTAATTAATTTTTGCATCGTTTGACTTCCTCACTGTCGCTCAGTTCCTGGCTTTATTTACTGATTTTAAACTTTTTTCTGTGAACCTGAGCGTTTACCTGTCCCATTGGATTTACTTTGCTATAAAATTATCTTTTTGTTTAAGTCCATGTTTTATAAGCATCTATCTAGGGATGCAGATATGGAAGGAGCTGTGTTAATACTGAATTGTCCAATGATTCATAGGTGTTTACTAGGCTAAAGACCACAAGGCCCTTTTTAAGCCAGGTTGGGAGGGTGGCCTAAAGATTAAGGTATTTGCCTTACAAACACAAGGTGCAGGGTTTGAGTCTCACAAGGAATAATTGGCTAGGCTAAAAATGGCTCGCAAGGGCAGTTAGCTTAGTACTAATCTATGAACCTATGCATTCCAAATCTTTGACAAGTTCTGATGCCCTTGATAAATGTAAGTATGGGCCTGGGAGATTAACCATTTACAGGTTACCTGTGTCCATTAGAGAAATAGGTGCCAAACCAGGGATGAATTTCCGGTTTCCTATCCAATTGTCCAAGTTGCACTTGAATTGGGTTAGGGAGGAACTCTGCTTCACATGGATGGGAACCCTGATACATAGATGTGGTAGTCTCTGGAATACATACCTATCTCACCAGCAGGTCCTATTTATATCACAGGTAATGTTTAAACCTTTAGAACAGGTAATTCTGGTACTGTTTGTTTTGTGGATATGCAGGAGGTCCATCAGAGTGGTGTCTGACAATGCCCTGCATGCTAGGCATCGATCTCCCCTCAAAAGCCTGCAGGAGACAGAATACAGGGATAGGGTCTTGAGGCAGTCTGCATAGGACATTTTACTTTACGCCCTATATTCCTTTAGTGAGGAACCTCTGTGGATGTGCCATTTGCTGGATATGCTTGGTTAGGTACATACCAAAGGGGGGATTGTACTCAATGATAGGTGTGATGAATGCTGAATACTGTGGAACAGTGACTTCCTTTAACTTAAATGCCACACCCTTGCTTATAAGTTGCACAATATAGAATGATTTCCTCACCACTGTAGACATGTGATAATCAAAGGCTAGATTACTATCTATTTGTGTCCCTATGTTCCTGACTACTGGGTCAACTCTAAGGGGTGTGTTGTCAATATAATAGTTATGGATGACTTCCCAAAGGATACTATTATGCATTTCTTGGCATTTAGTTTTAGTCCATGGCTCTGAAACCAGTTGTTTGTCAATGTCAGCCCTTCCTGGAGAACTTTATGTCAGTTTGAGATTCAATGACAGTTCCTAATTTGCAATCATATGCAGATTTACTCAGCCAGAGACCACTGACATTGACCTTGACTTCTGAGAAGTAAATGCAAAAGGGAACGGTCCAAGGACTGATCCCTGAGGGACTCCACTTGTTACTGGCATCATTGTAGAGGTGGACTCCCCAATTTTAGCTTCCATCTATAAGCCAGTTGGCTATCCACCGGGTGACATATGGTTTGTACCTAACCTCCTGAGTTTGTCAACAATGCCCGAGTGGGGTATTGTGTCAAATGCATTGTCCAGGTCAAGGTAGGCAGTGTGAACGATTCTGCCCTCATCTATTGCTTCAATGACCTTCTCGAAGAAGTCCACCAGGTTGAGTAGACATGATCTGCCCTTGCCGAAACCAAACTGGGTTGTGTGCAGTGTTTGGAGGTTTACTATATCTTACTATATATATCTGGGATTCTGCCATGGCAAGTTTCCATTAGGAGTCATCATATGTTATGAACTAAATGGTCAGTATTCCATAGTATACAAAAAGAAAAAGTAATGTAATGCACTCCATTATATCCTGAAATGCAACACAAATGTTCCAAACGGTAATTTTCCCTGTTTTTCACAATAACACACTAAATGTAAACTTGAGCCAGTATGGCACACTTCAAATGGACTGCACTTTACATATTAATTAGGATATCTTAACTTCTGAAAGTCAGTGAATCATGCTAAAATTATGACATGCCTTTTCATTTAAATCAGATTGGGGATATGAGTTTGCAGTACAGTACTTTCCCATTTTGAGTTAGATGTAAGCTGTCAACATCTACGTAGCTTCCTGCTAAAGACTCTGCTGCATGTGTATTTGACTCTAGGTTCTCATGTGAGCCATATGTAGTTGACAGCAGTATTGTTGTGCCCTGAACGAGCACATGGAACAATGGCAACTTTTACTAACTACCTGTGATTATAGAAGTGGCATCTTGTTCTAGCTACCAGTAGTTATCTACATAAAAATGTGCATGCCTGAAATTTAGCTATGTAACTTAAATGTGAAGTATTGCAATCATCATATATTAATAATAATAGGATGCAAGAAAACATCATTACTGTTAGTCTTGAAGGTTATTCATTCATAAAAAGGGAAGATGACAGTTTTATTGTTAACACTTATATCTATATCAAAACAAAGAGAATTACATAACTCCTTTTATAAGTTCAATTTGCTTTAAATGTGAAGAGTAGAAAAACATGACAAATCCTGCACAAAACGTTATAAGGTTTCTTTTTGAAATATATTTTGTTATAATATGTGGATGTCATTTCCAAACACAGTTTGAAATATTGACATCATGGGTTATTTAAAGAACTGAGTTTCTTGTAAACAGACCCAAAAGTATTGGCTGACAGAAACATAGTTTTAATGTTATTTGCCAAGTCACTGATTGTGAAGTCAGTAATGGCATGCATACTATTAAGGACAAATGTTAGAATGAAGGATAAACCTTTAACCAATAGTTTATACTGTGTGTAAATCAAATGTATGTTTCAAATGTACACATAATCATGTTCTGTGACTTGTACTGTTTTGTCATGTTGAATCTGGACTTGAGTTTGCATCATCATCTGCTTCTTCCTCTTCCTTATCTCTAGATCCACTTTTTTATGAGATTATTCTTTCAAAATGGATGCATTCCCAGCAGCTCTGATAGTTTGAAATATATTCTAAGTAAAGAAAGCCAGTTTGCAAAGTAGATGCTGTGTGCACAATCATGTCGGCTTGAGGTATCTCTGGGGTATACCTTTCAAGAATCAAGGACAAGCCAAAATAATGGTGTATAACCATCCAAAATCATGAATAATTTTAAAATATTACTCTAATTGACATAAACCATTAATAGAACAGCAGTTTTGTATCAACAGGCATTTTCTATGAATAGGAATTATACCCTAATGCCTGGCATTATTTATTTACTGTAATCTTTAGTAATTTACCAGAAAACCAAAAATTTTATAAGGTATAGGGTATAAATATAAAGCAAAATCAGGGCCATTCTGTTCAATTAAGCAGAACACACCTAAGTATGGAGTAATAAAATATTTTTGTCAGTTTTAGTAATAGTGGGGTTTTCTATATGCCTTAGAATCTTTAAAATATTGTAGGTGATTTTCTCTTCTTTGAATTTAAAGATGAATTTAATGTTAGGTCAGGTATTTAGCTGCCATTGTTTAGAAACAGATGAATGTGTTAGCAATCACAGTACTAACCTTCCTTGTTATAAATGTACAGTTTGCATGCATATTAACACTAAAAATAACTTTATTATTCCTATTTTTATAATATATATATATATATATATATATATATATATATATATATATAGGGTCTATGTTATATATTCAAACTTTCAAAATGTCGAATATCATATGTTCGAGGCCATATGATCAATATTTGAAAGTTCGAATATATAATAAAAAAAATAAATAATACCGTAACGGTGTGAGCAGGGTGGCAAGCCCCCCCTGTGCCTCCCACACCCCCCCTACTTAAATATACCAACTCCGAGACCGCACTTCAGTGCAGAAAAGGCAAATTCTTCCATTCTGCACTGTATGGTGCCATTAAAGTCAACTTTCGAACACTTGAAATGTCGATCATATGGTCTCGACCATATGACGTTTGACATTTCAAATGTTCATTTATTTCACATACACCCTATATATATATATATATATATATATATATATATATAGATAGATAGATAGATAGATAGATATAGATATAGATGTCAGGCATGTCCAGTGCTTTAGATAGGTGAACTAAATTAGACATTTATAGAATGAGAATATTTTGATATCAAGAATAAAAAATGTTGATAAAGGCTTATTAAAACATTATTCTGGTCATGAATTTTCACATTATTTCAAGTTTTCTGATTTAGAGCAAATTTTTAGAAATCATTGCAGACTTTGCCTTATATTCAATAGCTGTTAAACTTAAATGGATGGTACTGATTAAGACCAACATTCCACCTGGATTAAGTTAGGGAAAAAGCAATAGCAAAATTATTTTCTAAGGTTTATATTAATTTTATAGACAAGCATAGCATTAACTATGGTTTATGTTCAAATGATATTGAACTTTTTATGGTTTAATGCCTTATATTATGCCACCTTGCCTGAATATACAAGCAATGGACTACTTTACTCAGTAAGAGACTCTGTCAGGCACAGCTAATATTTTGGAGTAGACATCTACTGATCCTTCCTCCAAAACTTTCATTTTTCAGTTACAAGTTTAGTTCAAGGCACAGCTAGGCTGACTGATTTGTTTCAATATGTTAGCTCAGGTAATAATTATTAGTGGAGAACATTCTGTTAAATGGAATTAGTTGGACTACTATATTATGTAAAGAGGGTAATGATGTTTTGTATCTGGATTTATGTAGATCCATTTTGGTTTTAAATCAAGATTACAGAGTATTTATGTCAATATTATCTAGGAGAATTGCAAGGATCCCGCCAAAACTGAAAGATATGGACCAATGTGTTTTTGTGGACGGGAAGCAAATGTTTCATAACATTAATAGAACTATGATGATTTTTAAGAAAGCAGAATACATGGAGTAAAAAACACTACTATTGAGCTTTGAATCAGAGAAAACATTCAATAGAATCATTTGAGCTCCATTAGCAGGGCAACAGTTTCCATTTCTATATAGAATAAAATGATTAATAGGGAGGATATACAAAGGGGCAGACACAATAACTAAAGTAGGATGGCTCCTCTCCTGCAAGCTGTGTTAAAACATAGGAAGCAGACAGGGATACATTCTTTCCCCACTGCTGTTTGTTTTATGTTTAGAGCCATTAGAAAAGAATATACAGGATTTACAAATTTATAGATATGAATAGTATGGCAGTCAAAAAAACCTAACTGTATTTGCAGATCCTAATTTTTTTATATTTGATAAATAAAAAAGGAAGTTCTACCATAAAACACTGTCTTCCTGAAAGCCAGCAAGCAAAAAGGTTGAAAAAATGCCCAAAACACAGAAAGATAAAAAAATGAACTTAAATTGTTTTTAGCAGAGGGCAAGCCCCCTGCACTAACTGCTCTGGATACAAGTCCGCAGACACCTAAACTTATTTATACCAACTCCATGATTGTACCAAATTGAAAAAACAAGTAAATCATTGCTTAATCACACATAAAAAACACACTAACAATGATTTCCTATGGAAAACAGTATTTAGCATTATGCCTTTCACTTTTTTTCTTTGTGCTACTGACATTTGGGCAGTTTTACTTCAATAACTTTAGGGGAGCCAAAAAGGACATTTCAGATCTCTGGAACATTTTGAGATAGTTTTAAGTCATTTTTTGTGATATAAAGTAAATGGAGATAAAACAAAAGCTATAGTAGTAAACTATGCACTCATGCAAGAAATTGTTCAGCAAAACTCATATTTGTGGAGACAGGATAAACTATTTAGGCATATGAATTAAAATGAGTCCAGTTATAGCAGTTATGTTGGAATATACTAACCAGAATAATATACAAAAAATAGGAAACTGGAACCTTTTGATTATGAATATGGATCATAAGATACAAGCAGTGTAATGTTTTTAGTCCCTTTACTCTTATAAATTGGCCAGGTGCATTTTCATCAGTCAGAGGAAAATTTGTAGATGACAGTTAATAATAAGTAGAAGGAATTCATTTGTGAGGAGAAGAGCACAAGACTTAAGTGGGATAAATTGATTCTCCCCATAGAATGGTAAAGCTATGCAGTTATTGCTCATATGCATAAGCAGAATGTTATTTCATAGGATCATAGGATCATAGGAGGTTACTAGGCTAATGGCCCTGTGGGTCTTAAAGCCTAGCCAAAAGTTTATTCCCAAAAATAAACCTCAGTCAGCACCTGTCACCCCTGCCATAAGGGACACAGGTGGAACCCTGGGACAAATTTGCGGTTTCCCATCCACTCATCAAGGCTGCGCTTGAAGAGGGTCAGCAAGGTACTCTGTTTGAGGTGTATGGGAAGTCTATTCCAGAAATGGGGTAGCCTCTGGCGAACAAACCTGTCTCTCGAGCAGGTTTTGTTGATGTTGAATATTAGATTCACTCCTTTCAAGTGGGTAATGCATGAGGAGTTAGACTTATGGATATGGAGCATCTCTAGTAAGGCAGGGTCTGAGATTGCCTTGGAAGCAAGACACAGATCACCTATGAGCAACCTGTATGATACCAAGTAGAGTGATAGTGATTTGAGCCTCTCCTCATAGGACAGGTGTTGGAGGGCATGGATTCTCTTTATGAGGTATTTCTGTGGTCTTTCCAATTGCTGCAGATGTTTGTAGAGGTACATACCATACGGGGCATTATACTCGATTATTGGTCTAGTGATGGAGGAGTATAGAGAGGTAATAGCCTCCTTTTTCTGCATGCAGTCCTTTACTTATGAGATGAACCAAGTAAAAAGCTTTTCTGACCGCTACCACTACATGATGGTCGAATGTGACATTGTTATCAACCTTAGTACCCAGGTCTCTCAGCACAGGTTGTTCGTTTGGGGGTTGCCATTGATGTAATCAGTAGGGGCCACGTTTTTTTACTGAATGGTATGATGATACTTTTTTTTTGCATTTAGCTTGAGGCCATGACTTTGGCACCAGTCATTAGTTGCTGTGAGACCCTCTTGCAGTATGTTAACATAATTTGGGGAGTCAATGACAGCACCCAACTTACAGCTGTCCAAAAACTTGGTCAGCCACAAGCCTTTTGTCCTTGTCTGGACCTCCAAGAAGTAGATGCCAAACAGTAAGGGTCCTAGGACAGATCCCTGGGGAACACCACTAGTGACAGGTCTGCTATCAGAGGTGGAGACACCTATTTTGACCTTGAGGGTCCTGTTCGTGAGCCAGTTGTTCAGCCACCTGATCAGTTATTTTAGGTATTTAACTAAAATTGTGAGTGCTTAAAGTTGTACTAATTGTAAGGGCCAGCACACCCACGGACCTACCCCATAGGCCATCTATTAATATCCTACTTTTTTCCTCCCTTTACCTCCTATACTAGTGAATCTCATGTAATTTCCTATATAAACCACTAGAGGACAGCAGAACGCAAGGCATGTAAAGCTGTTTCTTACTGCCAGCCAAACTCCTCTAGCCCTGCATACTAGCGTCTCTCAGTTACCCCTGTTAGTGCTCTTACTTCAGGTAATTACCCCCCACCCCATGAATGATTGTAAAAAGGAATTTAACCTTGTTAGCCTTAAATATAAATAAACCAGACAGCTTATTCTATTATCTCTTACTACTCCAGTTATAGAACTACTTCATTAACTCTAAATAACCTTACTTTTCCTGCAATAGAACTCTGTAATTTTACCTCTTCCCCTACACATCTATACTAAAAGCTCACCCTCTTATGTCTTATGTTAAGTAAATAAAGAAAGTGCCTCTTACCTACTCAAAGCTTGTAGAACACGGTCTCACTGTATAACTGATTGCCCCTCAGCCTTTCTGAGCTGTGACCTGCTCCGTTCGCCCTGCGGGCTCACTCCACTCCCCTACCCTACCCCCAATTCCCACCTACCCCCAGTGGTCCTAAACTTATACTTCTTCAACCACACCCTGTCTCCCATCCAATCAATCCCATTCACCATCCGTCTCACAAAATTAACCACACCCATACATCTTTTTTCTATCAGTCACAATAACCCAATACTTAGAGTATTTTACCATATCCCTTTCCTTCTAGCTAACAAGTATTAGTTCCCCTCTCTAAACGCTCTTCTTATCCATTACTACCTTATCCAATACCACCTTTTTAATTTTATACTTAACTCCTAAATCTTCTTATACATATCTCAACAAGATGCCTTTAGTAGTAAAAACTAAAACAACCAAATCAATACTCATAGCTTTAATTTCAATTACCCTCACCTCTACCTACCTCATCACCTCCTTTAAAAAACTGTACTATTACCATTTTAATTGCACTCTAAAACAAACAGCAATACATATTCCCATACTCCCTAATATTCAAACTAATATCCCTTCCGTTCCCACCTGTCTACTACCTAAATACCATAGACTCTCCCACATTAAATACAATAAATCCACAGTAAAGAAAGTAAAATATCAAGCCAACTTTATAAGTACTTCTACAATTAAACTAAGTAATCCCTCCTTAAAAGATGGTGACATCCACCCTAACCCTGTCCCTACCAATCCTGCTAACCTAATAACCCACCCTAAACTCCCTCTTTCCTAATAGGACACCTACATATCTGCAGTATTAATAACAAAGTAGCCCATCTCCATGCCCTTCTAGAAATTCACTGCTTTGACATCTTCTGCCTGACAGAAACATGGTTACAACCAGACACCAAAGACAATGAAATCATTCCCCAAGGATATAGTTTATTAAGACAAGACCGAATAAAAAGCAAGGGTGGGGGAGTAGCAGTTCTATTCAAAGATGGACTTCAAATCTCCACTTTACCATATAACCCACCTCAGCATAGTAAGGCAGTAGTCCTTATCACCAGATTTCAAATCAACCAAAATAAATAAATATATATCATCTGTATCTACATACCCCCCAGTCATAATATCAATACTATAGAGGATATTCTAAGCTGGGTGTCCTCAACTTATCCCCAAGAAACAATAATACTTGGTGATTTTAATACTGACTGGAAAGTTGTTAACGCTGATAATCCTACTTCCCATATCAGCCTTCATGGCTTTAGTCAAACTATCACCTCTACAACTAGAATCAATATACCAAATAAGAAAGAGAGCACCTTAGACTGGATACTTATAAATAAACAGAAACAAGCTTACAAGGTAGGAACTCTGCCAGACGATGTAAGCGATCATTCTTTGATCTACATCCTAAGGCAAAAAATTGATATCTCAAACCCCCCACATATAGGATTGCACGTACCAACAAACACTTTGAACAAATACTATTCCAAAATGAACTTAGAGCCTGTGACTGGAACCCTTTAGAAACTCTACAATTTTAAGAAGCTGTTAAATACCTAAACTCTAAATTCTTATCGATCCTTGATAAGCACGCACCCAAATGGTCCATTAAAATGAAGTCCAAACCTGCCCCCGGATTTCTATAGAAACAAGCCCGAAAATTTTACTTAGGAACAAGTCTTGGGTTAAATGGAGAGCTAACAAAAATATCTCAGATCAACAAACTTTTAGGCAGTTGAGAAATAGTACAAAAAAGGCAATACTTACAGACAAAAAGAACTACTACTGAAAACTACAGCAAAATCACCAAAACAATCATCAGAAGTTCTGGTCTAGTATAAATAAACTCCTGTTCCCAGGCCACTCGCATACACCTACCCCATCTCAGGCCGAACAAAATACCCCCCACCAAACTGCCAATACCTTCAATACCTTCTTCACAGAGACCATACAATCACTAGCCAGTCAACTAGTCCCTGACAACTCAAGCCTCCCCACCACCATACCTGGCACTCTACCAACATTCCATCTGCAACCCATCTCAGCCACTCTTATCTACAAATTCATCCAAAAACTTAAACCTTGTACTCCTTCTGCTGACCAGCTACCATCTGAATACCTGCAAAAAGCAGCCAAAGTAATGTCTTATCCCATATCCATCCTCATAAATAGAACCATTAAAGAAGGAATCATTCCAGACATCTGGAAAATCTCCCATATTATCCCCCTACACAAAGGGGGTACCTCAAATGATTATTCTAACTACCGGCCAATAGATCTATTATCACCCTTAGCAAAAATTATGGAAAAATGCATTCACCAACAACTATTAAACCATTTATCTCAACATAACATCATAACAAACTGTCAGCATGGCTTTAGGACATCCCATAGCACCATAACTGCCCTATTATCCTTTACAGAACCATCAATAGAAATCGCAATAATAACAACCTCTCTTCTGCACTCTTTATTGACCTCTCAAAAGCTTTTGACATGGTAAACCATGCCCTTCTTATCAACATTCTTGAATCCCTTTCCCTTGACTGTCTGGCAGTTAAATGGTTCAAGTCCTACCTTACTAATAGGCAACAGGCAGTTCTCTGGGAAAATAATATATCATCCCTTATGCCAGTCACCCTCGGAGTCCCTCAGGGCTCTATTCTAGGTCCACTTATTTTCTCACTGTTTATCAATGACCTCCATGTAGCTATTCCACAAACCACCTGATTTCAATATGCAGGGGATTCTACACTAGTATGCTTAGCAAACTCCCCATCTGATCTACATTCTCTAACACAGAATGTATTTAACATAGTTGAATCATGGTTCACAAAACATTGCCTCCTTCTCAATGCTAAAAAAACTAAGCTCCTTCTCTTTACACCCACCAGTAAGTCTTCCCCATAGATTTCTCCTTGTCATCTCCAATAATGGCACAATTATATTCCCTGGCTCTACCACTAAATTGTTAGGAATTACTATTGACAATTACCTTAGATTAGACAGCCACATAAATAACACCATAAAAACTGTCAACAGAAAAATAGGCTCCTTATATAGAATGAAACCTTTCCTAATGCCAATAGCCAGAACTAAGATTGCACACTCCCATTTAATATCAACTCTTCTGTATGCCTCACCCATATATACTAATCTAAAGAAAAATAATCTTATCAGACTAATTTCTATAATAACATCACCAGATTTGCCACAGGCAATCCCTTTAGAACTCACCACTGTCTGTATCTAATGCAGCTAGGCTGGCTTGAATTTCAGAACCAAGTGATAGTCTCCCAGCTCACCATTGCCCACAAGATATTTTATAAACCTAACAGCACTCTTATTCTCTCCAATCTCATAATCCCATACAAAAATCTAAATTCTCTACGCTCTTCCAGCAAACTTCTTGCTAGCATAAGCAAGTCTAACAACATGGCTGGAGTTTCTCTGTTTTCCAACTCTGTGGGAAAAAACTGGAACTTACTGCCTAATGAACTAACTTTAATTTCTTCACTGCCTCTCTTTAAACAAAACATCAAAAGACACCTCAAAACACATTGGTTATGCCCCTGCAGCAACCCTGATTAACCTTCTGCTTCACTACAGATATTTCTCTTCTTGAACCACTACTTAATTCACATTCCTTGAAGCAGGACTGTAACTGCTGAACAGAATTCAACATACTGGTGTAATCTATCCTGCTTGATGCTCTGAAAGTCTCTATCCTGTTTGATGCGCTGATAGTCCACATGAATCAGACTGCATAATAAATTATCATGTACATAGTGTCACCGTTACTATTGTAAATACCTACTTTACTTTGTTATTACTTCCTGTATTTTTTAGTATTCTTATTACTTCCTGTATTTTTAGTAATCTTCTATTGAAATCCTTGCATTTACTATGTATTAATATTGATTTTTAATTTTTAATTTCAATTTTTATTTGTTGCCACTGGAGCTTTTCTCCCCGGGCCTCTACTGAAAATGGAAATATATCCAGTTAGACTAGCCCGGTTAACAAATATAAAATAAATAAATAAATAAAAAATAAAATTAGATTGGGATTTATGCCAAGTTATGTTAGCTTTTTGAAGATGCCCAAGTGGGGAATTGTGTGGAAGGACTTGGCCAAGTCAAGGTAAGCTGTATTTACTGACTTTCATTCATGAAAGGCCTGGTGACAGTCTCAAAGAAGTCAACCAGGATCAACAGGCAACATCTGCCCTTGACAAATATGAACTGAGTGGGGTCAAGTGCTTGCTTTGTGATTGCCTATGTCCTTGTTTATGAGATCCATAATAATACCCTACATGGCTTCAGTGGCGGCTGGTGACTTCAAATCAAAGGGGGGCTGCAGGAGACAGCTGAATGGGTGGGGTCAATGGGAAGGGGTGCGGCCAACTAGAAAGTGGGGGGAGCTATGCTCAAAACCACAAAAAACTAACTAAATACACTGCTATGGGTGCCAAACCCTCATTATAAGAGTCCAATCAAGACAAAATGAAATGTAGAAGAATAAAAATATTTCAATGCATTGGCTGCATGACAGCTTACTTAATATCTAGATGGAAACAAAAAGGTTGTGAGGCATGAAAAATGAAATTACTTTTTAAATACATTAATGGAATGCCAGTCAAAATCAAGTATAAGAAAAACAAGCAGCACTCAACTCAAACCACTTCTTGCACTGCAGTTCTAATTATAATTTATATTCAGCTTTATTAAAGTACCAAGTAACATGCTGAAAGTAGAAATCTCTGATGCCCCCACTTGTAAAAATGTTCCTTATCCAAAAAAGACCTGCTGCCTGACAACTATCTACTTGTTTCATGGGGAAAACATGATCAAAGTAAAAAATGAAAAGCAAACAAGAAATAAGCTCAAGATACATTGCTTAAAAGGATTACTGTACAGGTTATGGACCACACGATTGGCATTCTGTTTAGTTTACGGGTAAAGTCTGCAGAGATGACTGGAAGTCTCCAAATGTAATGAGCTTCTTAAAATAATGTAATCCTGTCCTTTATTACAAATACTGTCATATGCATTTCAATACCCAAGGCTTATACATTATCTAGTTAAGTATTATCTACATGGCAACAACAGAAAGGCTTTCAATGTTGGCAATTCTTTAACAGTATGCTTATTAAAGCTTGCTTGCATCTTACAATCTCAGCCAAGCTCAACTGATGGTCATTAAAGTATTGCTACTTAAACACAGAGCAACAGGCACTGAGTAATAAGCATAAATCAACAGTACAAAAAATATGACAAAAAACAGACCATTCTGCAAAAATCAAGGACAGATGAAAAGCCACTCCTGTACTTGTGTCTACCTTGGATGGGGGGATACCCTGCACATTTACACTGCATAACTACTCCTTGCCTTGCTTCGACACATCCAGAGTCACTACATGGGGGAGTGGGTTGCAACAAGAATGTCACAATTTGAAATGTCTCTGGCTGACTGTGATGACCTAAACACATTTGTCATACCTCTCAACCTCAGAGCAAGAAATCTGGACAAAGCCATACAAAGAAGTGGGACAAAGGCCCAAAAATAAGGGCAATTTTTAAAAATATTGCTCTTATAAACTTATAAAGCTAATAGAATAGGTATTGCATTAGTATGAATTTTCTGAAGGGTATGAAATCTGAAACTCAAATGTCTGTCATTTTCTAACTTCAGTCTTTAATGATTTGTCACTAATTTGCCAAAAAAACCCCACAATTTTATGAAAAATGGACCAAAATCTCTGAAGTAAAAAAAGTCATCTAAATAATCCCACATTAAATAAATCTGTAACTAATGAAGTGGTTGCTGCTAGCAAAAACCTTTATATTTCATGGTTTCATCGAAAAATAAAGTGTCTGATGCCCCTGAGGAATAAATTGCCTATATTACATTAAAAATGATAAGCTAGTAATATTGCAATAGGAAATGGATGGCATACAGATAACAGGCTCATAGCTAGTATCAACTTTTTCAGTACAGCAGCATTCACCCTTTGTGGGAGTAGAACCAACAACCTTCTGCATCAAAAGCAAATACACAACCTGTTGTGCTATTAAGATTGCAAGCTGATTTTCCATAAGCAGCACTAAACTTCTCTTCCCCTGCAGCTATCAGTTCCTTGTAAAATCTATTCAATACTCAACTGCATCTCAACTTTGCAGCACAAGAAATCTGGAAAAAGCCAAATTTATTGGGGGGGGGGGGGGCTCAAAAGGCCAAAAACCAGGGACACATTAAACATTGCTTGTATAATCTTGGAAAGTTGTAGAAAATGCTGTGTTACCACCATACATTTTACTGCCAAGGTCCCTCAACAAAACAGTCAGAGCGACATACCACTACGCCAAATCAGCTGCTTTGTGAAAGAGAGGAAGATTGAAATTTAAATGGCTATCATTTAATGAATTCAGTTCTCACCATAGCTGTCAACCTCTTAGCACAAACCACCTGGACAAACCCAGTAATGAGGGAATACAGCCCTCAGACATATTCAATGAATTCAGTTCTTGCCATAGTTGTCAACCTTAGCACAAAAAACCTGGACAAA